>NC_037668.1:139233087-139403151 GCF_003255815.1 Theropithecus gelada
TTTTTTTTTTTTTTTTTGAGACAGAGTCTCACCCTGTTCCCCAGGCTGGAGTGCAGTGGCGCGATCTTGGCTCACTGCAACCTCCACCTCCCAGGTTCAAGCAATTCTCCTGCCTCAGCCTCCTGAGTAGCTGGGATTACAGGTGCTTGCCACCACTCCCAGCTAATTTTTGTATTTTTGGTAGAGACAGGGTTTCACCATGTTGGCCAGGCTGATCTCAAATTCCTGACCTCAGGTGATCTGCCCGCTTCGGCCTCCCAAAGTGCTGGGATTACAGGCATGAGCCACTGCGCCCGGCCCCTCGTTCTATTGTAAACCTTTCAACTACTGCACTTGCTTATCACACTATATGTACATATATTAATTTGATAAAATATGGAGATTAGGCCGGGCGCCATGGCTCATGCCTGTAATCCCAGCAGGAGTTCAAGACCAGCCTGGCCAACATGGTGAAACCCCATCTCCACCAAAAAAATACAAAAATTGGCCAGGCACATCATTGCCTGATGCGTGATGTAATTTTGTGAGAAAAAATTAAAACATGCATTTTAGAAAAAAGGATTGAGAAGAAAACCCCAAAATGGGAAAGTAGCAGTCTGTATGTGGTAAACATAAGAGTAATTTTTTTTTTTTTTTTTTTTTTTTTTTGAGACGGAGTCTCGCTCTGTCGCCCAGGCTGGAGTGCAGTGGCCGGATCTCAGCTCACTGCAAGCTCCGCCTCCCGGGTTCACGCCATTCTCCGGCCTCAGCCTCCCGAGTAGCTGGGACTACAGGCGCCTGCCACCTCGCCCGGCTAGTTTTTTGTATTTCTTAATAGAGACGGGGTTTCACCGTGTTAGCCAGGATGGTCTCGATCTCCTGACCTCGTGATCCGCCCGTCTCGGCCTCCCAAAGTGCTGGGATTACAGGCCTGAGCCACCGCGCCCGGCAAGAGTAATTTTTATCTTTGGGGTTTTTCACATTTTTTCACAATAAGCCTGTACAATCAGATAATAAAAACTGTCAATCTTTAAATAGGATTGGGAAGTCTCTGTTTTCCTGTCACACTCTCATTACCCCTACTGTTTACCACAGATAAGCACTGGGCCTGGGTTTCCCAAGTCCCTTCACTTTCCCCTTGTTAACTGTGGTGCCCTCAGCCCAGGACGGAAGGCACTGTGGCTGGGGACGTGGGCACCTGGGGGTGGCTTCTGCTGGTGCCTCCTCTCCACAGCAAGCATCTCCTGGTTCCTCCGGCTCTGTAGCACTGGCCAGATCGAGGTTGCCAAGCTCGTTGCCATTGCTGGTTACCTCCAAGAAGCTCCTGGCCTTTACTCCCAGAACACACACCTGAAAGACTGCTGCTGGCCTTCGTTTCTAAGGAAACTTTCTTCCTCAGGCCTCATCCCCTGGAGGAGCATAATGACCCGCTGGAGAGAAACAAAGCGGCACTCATTTTTCTGCCTGAATCACTTCCAAAGGGCTTATTGTGATTTCTGACTGGGACGTGGGTTTTGTGGAGAAGAAGTTCCCCTTGGCCAAAGGTAGGCTCTGAGGTGAGGAAACCAGGAAACCTGCGGGCTGATTGAAGATAAGGGAGCAGTGGCCTGTGGAGCAGGGCTCCCCATAAGAACGCTGTATACTTCTGGCACCTCAGGAACTTGCCCACGTTTGCTGATTGCTAACAGCTGCCTGCTCCCCCGTAACAACAGGCAGGAAAACTCTAGAGTTGTAAAACGGTCTGTTTATTTGCCTTTAGTAGCTGCAAGAAGGGGAAGCAGGGGAGTCTGGGCCCCATGCTGCAGCCCTGGAGGGGAGGCCTGGGTCAGGGCCTCCCGCAGAGGAGAGAAGGAGGCAGGATGGGCCTGAGGAGTGCAAAGTTCAGGGTGGCGTTCCCAGCACAACCCCACACCCTCAGTGAACCCCGAGAAGGCTTCTTCAGAACCCAGGATCTCGCCAGGTACAGTGGCTCAGGCCTTAATCGCAACACTGGAAGGCCGAGGTGGGAAGATGGCTCGAGGCCAAGAATTTGAGACCAGCCTGGGTAACACAGTGAGACCCTGTCTCTACAAAAACAAACAAACAAACAAAAAAATTTGAAAAGTTAGCCGGAGGCCGGGCACAGAGACTCACTTCTGTAATCCTAGCACTTTGGGAGGCCAAGGCAGGGGATCACTTGAGATCAGGAGTTTAAGACCAGCCTGCACAACATAAGGAAACCCTGTCTACTAAAAATACCAAAAATTAGCTGGGCGTAGTGGCGAGCACCTGTAATCCCAGCTACTTGGGAGGCTGAGGCACGAGAATCACTTGAACCCGGGAGGCAGAGGTTGCAGTTAGCTGAGATCGCGCCACTGCACTCCAGCCTGGGCCACAGAGCGAGACTCCATCTCAAAAAACAAAAAAATTAGCCGGGCATGATGGTATAGGCTTGTAAGTCCCAGCTACTTGGGAGGCAGAGGCGGGAGAATTGCTTGAGCCCAGGAGGTCAAGTCTGCAGTGAGCAGTGTTTGCACCACTGCCTGGGTGACAGCCAGACCCTAACTGATAAATAAACCTCAGGACCTTCCTGTTTCGGGTCCCATTTTGGGTCCCGTTTGTGCAATGAACCCACCTGGCTATGCTGTGCTCCGTTCTCTCTTTCACTCTCGGGTGATAAATGGGGCCGGCAGCGGGTGAGCTTAGGGCACGAGGACACACAGAGGTTTCGTTGCCCATGTGTGAGGGACCCACAGGTCGTATCTGCTTCCTGAGGAGTAGGCTCGTTGTTCCTCTTCCACAGTGCCTTCACGCCACAAGCACTGTCCTCTCCCATCCTGAGAGGCCCCGGGAAGGGAGGGCCCCCCACCACCCCGACACACAGACGCCATTTGGTCAGCATCTCTCAGTAACACTCGGACTTCTAAGGCAAGGGACGGCGGTGCCTGAGCCTTACTGTTCTCTTCACAGCCCCTGCTTGTTCCAAAGGTGATCAAAGGGGTGGCAGGAAGTAAAACTGGCAGCATTTCTAGGCCAGGGAAAACACCTGGGCGCTGTTTTTAAAAACCCTCTGCTCCATTGGTATTTTTCCCCAAGTGCTCAACTGAGATCCCCTGACGCTTCAAGGGCGGGTCACCAAATAGTCTATTACTGTCTCCCTTCTTTGATCCATCAAAACGCTGGATTGACGAAGCCATTTTACACCCAGAAGCCTATAAGCATCTCCTTCTCCATTTTGAAAACAGAAAATCACTACCAAGAAAGGATTCTCTAGAAAATCTTGAGAACTAAGTTAAAAAATCAAATGGACACTGCTTTCTTTTTCCAAGAACCCTCTTAGGACCACCATTCCAGGGGAATATTGCTCATGATTAATGGAAAGCAAATAAATGAATGGACTGAAATTAAATAAATCAGCCATGACATCCATGAATCTGTGCATCGCTGAACCTGGCTGTACCTCATTTCCTCTGACCAGACAATAAGAACTACCTTTACTTGCAACATTGTCAGTCCTACTTGGGAGGGGGTGTCTTGAATCCTTGAATCCTTAGCTAATCTTTCTCTTGAAGTGGAGTCTCAAGGTTCATGCGTAAATGTCAGCCCCTCAGTCCTGCTTTGGAATGAAATACAGTGACACAGTAAGTTGCAAAGACCTTGGCAGGAAAGCCCAGGAGGAGGAGGAAAGGAAGGGTATAATGTGAACACACGGGCTGGGGATAGAATCCTGAAGGTTTTGCTGCTTGTTAGTTTTTAACCTGTCCTTGAAGATGTCTTGATTGGAAGTTACTAGATTTTATCTGATAGAGCTGGAAGGAATCTTGGGGTATTTAATTTAGGGATTCCATGGGCAGGCTCTGGAATCTGTGACATTGAACTTAATGTGTAGAATTGTGTTGTGGATAGGCTTGCTGGTTTTCAAATGTCCACAAATTCTTTGATGATTCCCTCCTCAAATGGTGGAAGCCAAAGGAGAGGGGTTGAAAAACAAAACAAAAACAAAAAGACTGGTGGAAGCCAGGTCCTCTCCCTTCAGTGAAGACTGTACTCAGTAACTTGCTTCTAACAAACTCATCATGAAAGGCTTCCTTGTTGCCCTCTTTCTTTTTATTAATATATACATATTCTTTTGGTAGAGACAGGTATCTCACTATTTTCCCTGGGCTGGTCTTGAACTCCCGACCTAGGCAATCTGCCCTCGTTAGCCTACCAAAGTGCTAGGATTATAGGTGTGAGCCACCACACCCCCTGGCCCTTGCCCTCTTTCTTTCCTTTTTTTTTTTTTTTTTTTTTGAGATGGAGTTTCGCTCTCATCACCCAGGCTGAAGTGCAATGGCGCAATCTCAGCTCACTGCAACCTCCGTCTCTTGGGTTCAAGTGATTCTCCAACCTCAGCCTCTCCAGTAGCTGGGACTACAGGCATGCACCACCACATCCAGATAATTTTTGTATTTTTAGTAGAGACGGGGTTTCGCCATGTTGGCCAGGCTGGTCTCAAACTCCTGACCTCAGGTGATCTGCCCACTTCGGCCTCCCAAAGTGTTGGGATTACAGGCGTGAGCCACCACACCCGGCCCCCTTGCCCTCTTTCTTAGCTGACTTGCTCAGGGGAAAGCCAGCTGCCATGTTAGGAGCACACCAACAGCCCTTACCCACCGTGTGAGTGAGCCTTCTCAGAAGGGGACCCTGCAGCCCTATTTGAGCCTCTGGATCAGGGTGCCCTATTGACATCTGGGGCTGGATAATTTTTGTTGTGGGGAGTTGTGCTGTGTGCTGTAGGAGCTATCACAGCATCCCTGGCCCCCATCCACTAGATGCCAATAGCATACTCCCCCAACTTGGTGACCGTAAAAAATGTTTCCAGATGTTGACAAATGTCCCCTGAGGGGCAAAATCACCACCCCCCCCCCACCACCACCCCAGCTGACAGCTGCTGTGTTAGATAACTGCAACCCTGGTGGACATTCACTTCAATATCATGAGCCAGGATAACCCACCTAAGCGGCATCCAAATTCCTGACGCACAGAAGCTGTGAGATAAGAAACTACTATGTTCTTGGGGTGATTTATTATGCAGCAATAAATTATCAATTCAATGAGTATGTGAATTTTTCAGAGGAAAAGAAGGGTCCTCACCCTTCTTTTTCCTTTTTTGTTTTGTTTTTTTTTGAGACGGAGTCTCACTGTGTCACCCACGCTGGAGTGCAGTGGTGCAATCTTGGCTCACTGCAACCTCAGCCTCCCGGGTTCAAGCAATGCTCATGCCTCTCAGCCTTCTGAGTAGCTGGGACTACAGTCGTGTGCCACCACACCCAGCTAATTTTTTGTATTTTCAGTAGAGACGGGGTTTCACTGTGTTGGCCAGGCTGGTCTTAACCTCCAGGCCTCAAGTGATCCACCCGCCTTGGCGTCCCAAAGTGCTGGGATTACAGGCGTGAGCCACCACATCCCCTTTCTTTGGGGTCTTAGGGGTAAGAACCCTGGATATAGGCCAGCCTTCTAGCCAATGTGTGACCCCTTTGCATGGCTTCCTTGAGTGTTGGTCAAACCAACACTGCTTGAATAATTCTAACAATCATACCTTATAAGGTCAGTTATAATTGAATAATTCTAATAATCATACCTTTTAAGGCTCAGTGTATTGTTAAACAGAAAATTTTATTTTATTTTATTTTTGAGACGAAGTCTCACACTTGTCCCCCAAGCTGGAGTGCAATGGCACAATCTCGGCTCACTGCAACCTCTGCCTCCTGGGTTCAAGTGATTCTCCTGCCTCAGCCTCCTAAGTAGCTGGGATTACAGGTGCCTGCCACCACACCCAGCTAATTTTTATATTTTTAGTAGAGATGGGGTTTCACCATGTTGACCAGGCTGGTCTTGAACTGACCTCAGGTGATCCGCCTGCCTCAGCCTCCCAAAGTGCTGGGATTACAGGAATGAGCCATTGCGCCTGGCAAGAAAAATTTATTTTATGTGGAGACCAAATCTACTACCTCAGCTCCCATCTGCGTGGCAGGTGACCTGTGTTTTTTTCAAATTTCTTTCCCAGCTCCCCAGTCCCTCTCAAGACTTAGCTTTTTTATGCCTCACTTTTTTTTTTTTTTTGAGATGGAGTCTTGCTCTGTTGCCTAGGCAAGAGTGCAGTGGCATGGCCTCAGCTCACTACAACCTCCTCCTCACGGGTTCAAGCAATTCCCCTGCTTCAGCTTCCCAAGTAGCTGGGACTACATGTGTGCACAACCACGCCTGGCTAGTTTTTGTATTTTTAGTAGAGATAAGGTTTCACCATGTTGGCCAGGCTGATCTTGAACTCCTGGCCTCAGGTGATACCCCGACCTCGGCCTCTCAAAGTGCTAGGATTACAGGCTTCAGCCACCATGCCGGCCCCTTGCTTTTTTAAAAAAACCCGTGATATGGGTGAACTAATTCTTGCTACTCTGAAAGTATTAGCTGGCAAAAGATAGAGCATATTTTGTTTAGCACTTCTGGAAATAGGAGCATTAGGCAAATCAGTTCTGAGTAGTCCCTGCTGGTGCAGGCCTCTGCTGGTGTTCCGGGCATTAGTCACTGCCAATTGCTCGTCCTTTCTCTCCAAGTCTCCTGAGGTCATGGACATGCTTTGTATTAGTCTGTTTTCACACTGTTGATAAAGGAATACTCGAGACTGGGAAGAAAAAGAGGTTTAATTGGACTTACAGTTCCACATGGCTGGGGAGGCCTCAGAATCATGACGGGAGGCGAAAGACACTTTTACATGGCAGTGGCAAGAGAAAATGAGGCAGATGCAAAGTAGAAACCCCTGATAAAACCATCAGATCTTGTGAGATTTATTCACTATCACAAGAACAGTACAGAGGAAATTCCCCCAAGATTCAAATGATCTCCCACCAGGTACCTCCCACAACATGTGGGAATTATGGGAGTACAATTCAAGTTGAGATTTGGGTGGGGACACAGAGTCAAACCATATCATACTTGAAGCCATAATTCTTCCTGTCAGTTCTCTTGAGGCGTGGTGACATCTCTATTTCCTTCATGCAGTCAGAGGACTCTCACAATCCTCACTGACCTGTCTAGCTCTCTTTTTGGACTGTTTCCTTGCAAGCCCCTTCGGTCTCTGTTAAAATCCAACATATTTTCCCTTAGCTTCTCTGAAATAGTTGCAGCCCTATTACTTCTACAGCCAGGCTTCGCGGGTCAGAACTACTTGCCAGAGACAAAATAAATGCAAAAAGAAGCTAGAGAGCCACAGAACTCACTCAACCAGGCAGAATGCATAGGAGACTCATTGGCTGAGAGCTGTGCCTTCGCCGCACTTGCTTAGGCTCAATGGCTCTGGGTGGGAGGCACCACCAGCTCTCCTTGGCTGAGATGCATCCATGCTCAGTACCCTCAGAGCAGGGAAAAGAAAGACTTTTAACAAATACCGTGAAGAGTTTTGGTTTTCAGTTTTTTTAACATTTAAAGTTTTAAAAATTATTTTATTTTTTAAGACTCTGGCCGGGTGCAGTGGCTCACGCCTGCAATCCCAGCACTTTGGGAGGCTGAGGTGGGTGGATCACCTGAGGTCAGGAGTTCGAGACCAGCCTGACCAACCTGGCGAAACCCCACCTCTACCAAAAATACAAAAGTTAGCCAGGCATGGTGATGTGCACCTGTAATCCCAGCTACTCAGGAGGCTAAGGCAGGAGAATTGCTTGAACCTGGGAGGCAGAGGTTGCAGCGAGCTGAGATCACACCACTGTACTGCAACCTGAGTGACAGAGTGAGACCCTGTCTCAAAAACACAAAAAACCTTCTAATGAATTAGTGCTGTGCAGGATGTCATTACATAAGGATATGCAAGACTGGGCATAGTGGCTCCTACCTATAATCCCAGCACTGTGAGAGGCCAAGGCAGAAGGATCACTTGAGCCCAGGAGTTCAAGACCAGCCTGGGCAACACAGTGGGAGACCCCATCTCTACAAAACAAAACAAAAAAAAAGTTAAAACATCATCTAGGTGTGGTGGTGAGCACCTGTAGTCCCAGCTGCTCAAAAGGCTGAGATGGGAGGATCTCTTGCAACCAGGAAGTCAAGGCTACAAGGAGCTATGATCACCCCACTATATCACTGCACTTCAGCCTGGGCGACAGAGTGAGAAATTGTCTTCTAAAATATATATGTGTATATAATTACTCTTCTAGTTAGAAAATTGGCTAAAAAAATTAAAAGCATTTGTATCCTGAAAAAACGCAACGTGTAATCTAACAATATAACTTTCAGATGCCTTCTACTGTCTATGACTACCCCTAGGATGGATCTTAAACTATCAAAAGCAGTCAGTATGTTTACTTCTTGTTTCCCTGGTTCAGATGATGAGGTCTTTTTTTTTTTTGAGATGGAGTCTTGCTCTGTCCCCCAGGCTGGAGTGCAGTGGCATGATCTCGGCTCACTGCAAGCTCTGCCTCCTGGGTTCACACCATTCTCCTGCCTCAGCCTCCCGAGTAGCTGGGACTACAGGCGCCCGCCACCATGCCCAGGTAATTTTTTTGTGTTTTTTAGTAGAGATGGGGGTTTCACCGTGTTAGCCAGGATGGTCTCGATCTCCTGACCTCGTGATCCGCCCGCCTCAGCCTCCCAAAGTGCTGGGATTACAGGCGTGAGTCACTGCACCTGGCCAAGAGATGATGAGGTCTTGACAGGCAGGACCTGTGTCCTGTTTATCTTTGGATGCTTTTGGCTTCCTTGCACAGCTGAGTTTGCACACTGCATGAGGATGCCTAGTCAAAGGAGCGAATGAGGGCTGAAATCCAGCCTTTTCTTCCCTAGTCAAGCCCCGTGCCTTGGGGTTGTGTTTGCCTGGAGGCAGTATACTTTTTCTATTTTATTTGACCTATATAACTTCTTCTAATTTCCTAACAGTGTCCTTTGATTTCTCATCTCCTAAACATTGTAGAAGCCCAAAAATTACTGGAAAAGGAAAGGATTCAATGAAAAAATGAATGAAGCATACTTTACTTTTGATAAAGATGCATGAGAGAGGCAGACACTATTTTTCATCAGTCCCAGCAATCATTTCTCTCCTTCCTGGCCCCATTTCTTTCCTGATATTTACTCCTCACCCCTCTCAACTCAGTAAATCCTGAGGAATCTAAGCCAGTGACTCTCAACCTTGGCTATACATTAGAATCACCTGGGGAGATTTTTAAAACCCCTCTATCCAGGCACATCCCAAACCAATTGTATTAGTCCATTTTCACGCTGCTGATAAAGACATACCCAAGACCAGGCAATTTACAAAAGAAAGAGTTTCAATTGGACTTACAGTTCCATGTGGTTGGGGAAGGCAAGGAGGAGCAGGTCATGTCTTATATGTATGGTAGCAAGCCGAGAGAGCTTCTGCAGGAAACTTCCCCCTTATAATAACCATCAGATCTCATGAGACTTACTATTAGCAGAGCAGCACAGGAAAGATTTGCCCCCATGATTCAATTACCTCCCACCAGGTTCCTCTCACAACACGTGGGAATTCATTATGAGATTTGGCGGGGGACACAGCCAAACCATATCATTCTGCCCTGGCCCCTCCCACATCTCATCTCCTCACATTTCAAAATCAATCATGCCTTCCCAACAGTCCTCCAAAATCTTTTTTTTTTTTTTTGAGATGGAGTCTTGCACTGTCACCCAGGCTGGAGTGAATGGCCTGATCTCGGCTCACTGTAACATCCACCTTCTGGGTTCAAGCAATTCTTTTGCCTCGGCCTCCTGAGTAGCTGGGATTATAGGTGCCCGACACCCCACCTGGCTAATTTTTGTATTTTTCATAGAGACAGGGATTCAGTATGTTGGCCAGGCTGGTCTCAAACTCCTGACCTCATGATCCACCCACCTCAGCCTCCCAAAGTGCTGGGATTACAGGCATGAGCCACCGCCCCCAGGGCAGTCAAATCTTAAAGCTCTAAAATGATCTCCTTTGACTCCAGGTCTCACATCCAGGTCACGCTGATGCAGGAGGTAGGTCCCCTTGGTCTTGGGCAGCTCTGCCCCTGTGGCTTTGCAGGGTATAGCCCCCCTCCTGGCTGCTTTCACATGCTGGTGTTGACCATCTGTGGCTTTTCCAGCACATGGTGCAAGCCATAGATACACCATTCTGTGGTCTGAAGAATGGTATCCATCTTCTAACAGATCCACTAGGCAGTACCCCAGTAGGCACTCTGTGTGGGGGCTCCGACCCCACATTTCCCTTTCACACTGCCCTAGCAGAGGTTCTTTCTCCATGAGCACCCTGACCCTGCAGCAAACTTCTGCCTGGGCATCCAGGCGTTTCCATACATCCTCTGAAATCTAGGTGGAGGTTCCCAAACCTCAGTTCTTGACTTATGTGCACCCACTGGCTCAACACCACATGGAAACTGCCAAAGCTTGGGGCTTCCACCCTCTGAAGCAACAGCCCAAGCTGTACCTTGGCCCCTTTTAGCCATGGCTAGAGCAGCTGGAATGCAGGACACCAAGTCCCTAGGCTGCACACAACATGGGGACCTTGGGCCCAACCCACGAAACCATTTTTTCCTCCTAGGTCTCTAGGCCTGTGATGGGAGGGGCTGCTGTGAAGACCTCTGACATGCCTTGGGGCCATTTTCCCCATTGTCTTGCAGGTTAACATTCGGCTCCTCGTTACTTTTGCAAATTTCTATAGCCAACTTGAATTTCTCCTCAGAAAATGGGATTTTCTTTTCTATCACATTGTCAGGCTGCAAATTTCCTGAACTTTTATGCTCTGCTTCCCCTATAAAACTGAATGCCTTTAACAGCACCCACATCACCTCTTGAATGCTTTGCTGCTTAGAATGCTTTCTTCCACCAGCTACCCTAAATCATCTCTCTCAAGTTCAAAGTCCCACAGATCTCTAGGGCAGGGGCAAAATGCTGCCAGCCTCTTTGCTAAAACATAACAAGAGTCAACTTTGTTCCAGTCCCCAGCAAATTCTTCATCTTCATCTGAGACCACCTCAGCCTAGATTTCATTGTCCTTATCATTATTGGTATTTCGGTCAAAGTCATTCAACAAGTCTAAACTAAAGGGAGTTCTAAACTTTCCCACATTTTCCTGTCTTCTGAGCCCTCCAACTGTTCCAGCCTCTGCCTGTTGCCCATTTCCAAAGTCACTTCCACATTTTCAGATATCTTTTCAGCAGCACCCCACTCTACAGGTGCCAATTTACTGTATTAATCCATGTTCATGCTGCTGATAAAAACATACTTAAGATTGGACAATTTACAAAAGAAAGAGTTTAATTGGACTTAGAGTTCCATGTGGCTGGGGAAGCCTCACAATCATGGTGGAAGGCAAGGAAGAGCAAGTCACATCTTACATAGATGGCAGTAAGCAAAGAGAGAGCTTGTGCAGAGAAACTCCCATCTTCAAAACCATCAGACCTCGTGAGACTTATTCACTATTACGAGAACAGCATGGGAAAGACCTGCCCCGATGATTCAGTTGCCTCCCACTAAGCTCCTCCCACAACATGTGGGAATTCAAGATTTGAGTGGGAACACAGCCAGACCATATCCCAGTGAAAATGGATGATGGGGGCATGGACACTCAGGCATCAGTCGTTTTTAAAACTACACAGATGATTCCACATACACCTGGCACTTGGTTGCTAACTTGACACCTCTGGTCTAAGTCAATCGTGGTTGTCCCATTGCCCTTACTAGTGCATGAGTTAAAGCGAATGTGGCCAGGTGTGGTGGCTCATCATGCCTGTAATCCCAGCACTTTGGAAGGCTGTGGCAGGAGAATTACTTGAGCCCAGGCATTCAAAACAAGCCTGAGCAATCTAGTGAGACCTTGTCTCTAACAAAAAAAAACAAAAAAAAAAATTAAAAATTAGCCAAGCATGGTGGCATGTGCCTGTGACCCCAGCTACTCGGGAGGCTGAGGTGGGAGGATTGCTTGAGCCCAGGAGGTCTAGGCTCCAGTGAGTTGAGATGGTACAATAAGGGCATGCCGATGTGGGGATTCCTAGATGTGTCATAACCATTAGTGCCCTGAGAAGAGCTTTCCCAAGGACAAGCTGATGTGCTGGGGGAAGGGAGAGTAAGGAGAGAATACCCCTAGGTCCCTGGTAACCTCCCCAAACTGCACATCCACCAACCTGAAGATGTCCTCCTCCAGGATTCTCATTACCTGAAACCAAATCCATTCAAGTGAGGGGATTCTGTTATTTACAACAAAAGGTATAACTGATACAGTGAAGAATTCTCAATACGTAAAGGTCTTTAGAAAGACTTCCCAGCTGGGCTCAGTGGTTCATGCCTGTATGACTGCATGAACCCAGAAGTTCAAGACCAGCCTAGGCAACATGGCAAGACCCCATCTCTACAAAAAATTAAAAATTAGCCAGGCGTAGTGCCATGCACCTGTGATCCCAGCACTTAGGGAGGCCAAGGCAGGTGGATCACTTGAGCCCAGGAGTTCAAGACCAGCCAGGGCAACATGATGAAACCCCATCTCTACAAAAAATAGCCGGTGTGGTGGCAGTCGCCTGTAGTCCCAGTACTTGGAATGCTGAAGAGGGAGGATCACTTGAGCCCAGGAGGTTGAGGCTGCAGTGAGCCATGCTTGCATCACTGCACTCCAGCCTGGGTGACAGAACAAGACCCTATCTCAAAAAAAAAAAAAAAAAAAAAAAAAAAAAAATGCCAGGTATGGCGGCGTGAGCACTCTTGGAGGCCAAGGCAGGTGGATCACTTGAGGTCAGGAGTTCAAGACGAGCCTGGCCAACATGGTGAAACCCCGTCTCTACTAAAATTACAAAATGTAGCCAGACGTGGTGGCTTGCACCTATAATCCCAGCTATTCAAGAGGCTGAGGTACAAGAATCACTTGAGTCTGGGAGGCAGAGGTTGCAGTGAGCCGAGATCACGCCACTGCACTCTAGCCTGGGCAATAAAGCGAGACTCCATCTCAAAAAAAAAAAAAAAAAAAGAGCTGGGCACAGTGGCTCACGCCTGTAATCCCAGCACTTTGGGAGGCCGAGGTGGGTGGATCACGAGATCAGGAGATCAAGGCCACCCTGGCCAACATGGTGAAACCTATCTCTACTAAAAATACAAAAATTAGCTGGGCATGGTGGGGCGTGCCTGTCATCCCAGCTACTTGGGAGGCTGAGGCAGGAGAATCACTTTAACTCAGGAGACGGAGGTTGCAGTGAGCCAAGATCATGCCACTGCACTCCAGCCTGGGTGACAGAGCAAGACTCTGTCTCAAAAAAAAAAAAAAAATTCCCTACTGGAGGGAGACCTCAGTGAGTGTGTATGTGTGTCAGTTTTCTCCCTAAAGGAACAGGAACAGGAATGTATGAGGAGCAAACGAAGCAAAACATGAGAGGAAGGGAGGGGTAGGGGATTAGAAAAACCAAGAGCTAAATATAGAGAAAAATTCATATAGCTTGAGAGGAAATTATGCTTTAGAAGTGGAATGAGAATGATACAGGAACAAATTAAGAGGAGGTCCTAAATAACTTTGAGAACTTAAGGACACTGATGGTTAATGGAGATGTAATATGGTTTCCTTAACACAGAGGCCCAGGGGAAGGATTAGAATTATAGAACTACGGTAGTAGGAAAAAGAGCAAGTTCCAGGACTAGGGGTGGGAGTCAGTGAATGCACAGATAGTTACTAAATACCTAGTCTGTGTTTGCTCATGCAGGTGACACAATAAATCTAAGAACACTTGCAACCAAAGTCAAGATTTGCTTTCAAAACAGAAAAAAAAAAAAAAAAACCCACAAACAAACAAACAAACAAAAACAACCGGAGAGCACTTATCCTGCAAACAAGATGCATGCAATAAATATTTCTTGAATCAACTAGGGACAGAAGATTTATCTGGGCACAGGAAATGCAATGAGACTTAAAAACAACATGGTGGGTGAATTCTTAATTGTAGATCCCTGGCAGCCGTGGCAGGCCAAATAATTCCTAGTAGTATGCTCGTGAGACATGTGTATTAGTGATGCAGTAGAATTTGATGTGTGACTCATTGTTTTCTATTTCAAAAAATGCAAATTATTCCATTCAAACAGAAAAATGTATGAAAAAGCTCGAGAGTGACTAATACAATCCTTGTATCACTCATTTCAATGTTAGCGACTTTTACATTTTTTAATTAATAAATGGGCACCATGTAGAAGCTTCGCTGAAAGAGAGAGCCTTTGTAAAGCTTGGTGCCCACGTTGTAGAGACAGTGGAGCTGTCACAGCCATGCCATGGTGAGGAACATGAGCCACCTGACTGCTGCTTGCTGGCTGTGTGACCCTGGAAAGCTGTTTCAACTCTTGGTACATTTGTAAAATGGAGATAATAAGGCTGGCCCTCTCAAAAGGCTGTGAAGATAACTGAGAAACATGTAGGTAAAGTGTTAACCAGTGACTAGTGTGTGGTGGGTAGTCTGTAAATGTTAACTACTACTATTATCATCTTCATCCGTCTGGACTGCTATAACAGAATACCATCGACTTGGTAGCTGATAAACAACAGACATTTATTTCTCACAGTTGTGAAGCTGGGAAGACCAAGATCAAGATGCAGCGGGTTCAGTATCCAGTGAGCGCCTGTCTCCTGGTTCACAGACACCACCTTCTTGTTATGTCCTCAAATGGTGGAAGGGGATAGGAGTCTATCTCAATCTTAAGTCTCTCTCTCTCTCTCTCTCTTTTTTTTTTTTTTTTTTTTTTTTTTTTTTTGAGATAGGTTCTTGCTCTGTCACCCAGGCTGGAGTGCAGTGACATGAACATGGCTTAATGCAGCCTCCACCTCCTGGGCTCAAGTGATCTTCCCAGTTCAGCATCCCAAGTAGCTGGGACTACAGGTGCAAACCACCACCCCTGGCTAATTTTTGTGGAGACAAGATCTCACTTTGTTGCCGAGGCTGGTTTCAAACTCCTGGATGCAAGTGATCCTCTTGCCTCAGCCTCCTAAAGTGCTGGGATTACAGGCGTGAGCCATCACACCTGGCTAATCATTTTCCTGGCCCATCATTTTCCTATATCAATGAACAGAGGACCGTTCTGCTTACCTCTAATTTGAAATGCAAGTGTATCTGCCTTGGGTACAGCGAATAATGGATGTGGTCAGTATTTACCCAAGGATGAATGTGACTGCCCAAAAACAAAATAGAGATCTGATGCATTTTAGAAAAGGTGATCTCATAGAAAACAAAGTAGCATTTACTTGAAATGTCTTTTTTGGCCTATTCAGTAATTATGTGTTTAGAAAAGAAAAGTAGTAGAGTGATAGAAAGGAAGACCAACATCAACAGGGCATGTTAGTAGATGAAATGTTTAAAAATGCAATTATTGAGGGAGACTTCTGTTTCCAGCCCTGACAGAGTAACAAGTACCATACATGCCCTCCTGCTATAAGGAAACTGGGCAAAATATACGAAACAAATGTTCATACACATACTACAGGCAATTCAAGACTGTGAGAAAGAAAAGAAATGGAATGAGTCCAAAAATGACCTAGGCTGTCTGCCTGGAGATACTTCCCAGACTGCTGTGGTGCAAGAAGAGGGAACCTAAACAGAATATGGTCATTTCACCAAGTTGAAGGACAGAGATTGGTTTCAGGAGGCTAAGGTGGCTGGAATTTGCAAGGCAAAGTAACACAGAGAAAAGAGTCCAGAGAAAGAGCCTAGGAAATCTGCATAACAGTGCCCTGGAATCTTGTGCTAAATATTAAACTGTATCTCTAACAGGAAACTCCGCAAAGCCAAGCAAAAAATCACCATGGGGAAATGTAAGTTGGACAGTTCCCAGAGCCCACACACTACTGGGGTATGTTTGAGTTCCGACTCTGAGTGAAGAGACCTGATTAAACACTCAGGATATGTGGTAAAGATCTGTGAAGTGTTACACCTTAGGAGTAGAACTAAAATAGACCTGGAACAGCAATTCTCAACCAGGGGTGAGTTTACTCCTCAGAGGATACTTTGCTATATCTGGAGACAATTTATATTGTCATGACTGGGAAGATGCTACCATTGTCTAGAAGGTAGAGGCCAGGTGTCTTAGTCCATTTGTGCAGCTATAACAAAACACTGGGTAGTGTATAAATAACGGAAATTTGTTTCTCACAGTTTTGGAGGCCGGGAGGACCTAGATCAAAGCACTGGCAGATTTGGTGTCTGATGAGAGCCAGCTTCCTGGTTTAGAGAATGTGTCCTTGCTGCTTTCTCACATAGTGAAAGGGGACAAGGCAGCTCTCTGGGGCCTCTTTCATAAAGACACCAATCCCAAACACCCCACCTCCTCTGATACTACTAGTCTTAGACTTCAACATATTAATTTAGAATAGACACAAACATTCAGACCATAGCACCAGGGATGCTGTTAAACATCCTATAGTGCACAGGAAAGGCCTCCACAACAAAGAAATGTCAACAGTGCCAAGAATTTGTCAATCCAAATGTCAAAAGTTGTGACCTGAGTCTGTGAGTGTGAAGAAAAAAAAAAGACAAATATCAAAACTACCAATGTTGTGGCCAGGCACAGTGGCTCACACCTGTAATCCCAGTGCTTTGGGAGGCCAAGGTGGGCAGAATGCTTGAAGTCAGGGGTTCGAGATCAGCCTGGCCAACAATGGTGAAACCCCATCTCTACTAAAAATACAAAAATTAGCCAGGCGTGGTGGCATGCGCCTGTAATCCCAGCTACTGGGGAGGCTGAGGCAGGAGAATAGAATCACTTGAACCTGGGAGGCAGAGGTTGTGGTGAGTGCACCACTGCACTCCAGCCTGGACGACAGAGCAAGACTCCATCTCAAAAAAAAGAAAAGAAAGACCTTTTCAGATAAATAAAAGCTGTGAGGTCATTTCCAGAGAACTGCATTATAAGAAATATTTTTTTGGCTGGGCACGGTGGCTCATGCATATAATCCTAGCACTTTGGGCTTTTTGTTGTTGTTGTTTTTAAAATATTTTTTATATTAATAGAGATGGGGTTTCGCCATGTTGGCCAGGCTGATCTTGAACTCTGACCTCAAGTGATCTGCCCCCGTTGGCCTTCCAAAGTGTTGGGATTACAGGCATGAGCCACTACGCCCAGCCAATCCCATCATTTTGGGAGACCGTAGGGAGAGGATTGCCTCAAGCCAGGAGTTCAAGACAAGCCTGGGCAACTAGCGAGACACAATCTCTATCAAAAATAGAGAAAAATTAGCTGGGTATGGTGGCACACACCTTTAGTTCCAGCTACTCAGGAGGCTCAAGATAGAGGGACTGCTTGAGCCCAGGAGTTTGGGGTTTCAGTGAGCCATGATTGTGTCACTGCACTCCAGCCTGGGTGACAGATAGAAAAATGAGATCTACACAAATAAATAACCATATGTGGCCGGGCACAGTGGCTCACACCTGTAGTCCCAGAACTTTGGGAGGCCAAAGCGGGTGGATCACAAGGTCAGGAGATCGAGACCATCTTGGCTGACATGGTGAAATCCCGTCTCTACTAAAAATACAAAAAATTAGCCAGGCTTGGTGGCAGGTGCCTGTAGTCCCAGCTACTCGGGAGGCTGAGGCAGGAGAATGGCGTGAACCCAGGAGGCGGAGCTTGCAATGAGCCGAGATCATGCCACTGCACTCCAGCCTGGACGACAGAGCGAGACTCCATCTTAAAAAAAAAAAAAAGAAAGAAATACAGAGATGTAAATACATGGTAAATATAAAATACTTTTTTCATTTTAAAAATTTTCTCTAAAAAGATAACCATTTAAAGCAAATATAAAAATATATTTTAAATTTTCTAATGGAAATGGAAATGAAATGTCTTAAAACAATAGCACAAAGGTTCCAAAGGGAAAATGTAGTTGAATTATTAAAAGGTTCTTACATGATATGTAAAGTAGCATAACAATATTTAAAGTTACGGGATACACTCCTGAAACAGGAGCCCAAGCATGCATGTGGACGCAGGGTCGTGGGAGATGAACGCGGTGGTGTCGCAGGTGAACTCTCTGCCACTTCTCAGCCTGATGGCGGCGCTCATATTTAGCTGCTTTCACCATCAGCACCGCCTTCAAAGACGGAAGCATCCCGGGTGTGGTGGCAATGACTCGCCGATCAAGCTGAAAAACTTAGATGACTTCAGCGGACCTAGAGAAAGAAGTGATTTGGGATTCGTTACATTCGATGTAACTGCTGATTAACTCAGCTCATTTCCCAGTGGTGGCACCAGTCTCATAGTTAATTGTGAGAATATGTTTTATTGGAATGTTAAGCAGTTGTTTATCAGCAGAATATTCAACAAAAAATAATCTATGATTAGAGACCTAATGGCAATATATTTGCAATAAAATTTAAGCCCTGTGATTAAAATTATCATTATGAAGATATGTAATCAAAAGCTGTAAAGATTATTAATAATTTTTGTATTTTCTGAGATTATTTTAAAATCCATCTCAGTACAACTTTTTTTTCTTTTCATAATTTTTTTCTGTTTTTAAGAGATGTATCTCACTGTGTCACCCAGGCTGGGGCAATCACAGCTCACTGTAGCCTCAATCTCCTTGCCTCAGGCATTTTTTTGTTTTTGTTTCAATATACAGCATGAGCTGTTTTAGTAATCTTAGTAAGCCATATATCTGCAATTAATTGTATCTCTGCCTATTGAGAATAATTTCCTTTGCTTTTGTGTTGTATGGGATTTATCAACCTAAGTACTTGAACTAGTCTTTTTAATTGTAAATTACATGCCAGGTGCAGTGGCTCATGCCTGTAATGCCAGCACTTTGGGAGGCTGAGGGGGGAGGATCACTTGAGCCCAGAAGTTCAAGGCCAGCCTGGGCAACATAGTGAGACCTTGTCTGTACAAAAAATTTTAAAAATTAGTCAGGTATGGTGACATACAGTTGTAGTCTCAGCTACTGGCAAGGCTGAGGTGGGAGAATTGATTGAGCCCAGGAGGTTGAGGCTGCAGTAAGCCATGATGGTGCCATTGTACTCCAACCTGGGTGACAGAGCAAGACCCTGTCTCAAAAAAAATTAAATTAAAAAAATTATAAATTATAATTGAGAATAAGTTTTATAATTAAAAGCTGTTAAACTTTAGATTAAAAATCTATTAAAGATATCAGTTATTATAATTGAAAGCTAATTAATCTAGTCTGATTTAGAACTTTTGTTGCAAGTAGAGTAGAGGTGGAGATATTTATATAGAACGTTGCTCAAACAGGAATCTTCTTAGGTTCTATTTTAATGTTGATACTGAAGGTATAAAGTGATAGACTTAAAATATGAAAGTGAAATCCATGGAACTGAAATGTACCTATATGTTTTTTTACCTGCATTATCCTTATGTTGGTCGTTAGTGTCACCTGGAAATTATTTGCAGTTAAAGGCTCTAAACCAAATTGGGCTTTAGGATGAAATTCTTCTGAGAGGTATTAATCTGAAGCTACTGTTGAAATATATGAAAACAAAATTTTTTTTTGACAATGGAAATGGTTGCAAGAGGAATGTCACTTTGACTCTATCTGGGAGCCCTGTACCAGTTGGTAGAATGCTACCTCAGGACAGGATGAGAACATGTATCCCATTTCCAGATACATATGAAATAAAGAAAATATTAAATTATTCTAAGTTTGAAGCAATGTATTTTTATTTATTATTATTATTTTTTTTTTTATTGAGACAGACTCTCCCTCTGTCACCCAGGCTGGAGTGCAGTGCCCTCTCGGCTCTCTGCAGCCTCTACCTCCCAGGTTCAAGCGATTCTCCAGCCTCAGCCTCCCAAGTAGCTGGGATTACAGGCACAGGCCACCACACTGGCTAACTTTTTTTTTTAAAATAGAGTCTTGCTGTGTCACCCAGGCTGGGGTGCAGTGGCACAATCTCAGCGCCCTGCAACCTCTGCCTCCCAGGCTTAACTGATTCTCGTGCCTCAGCCTCCTGAATAGCTGGGACTACAGGCATGCACCACCACACCCAGCTAATTTTTGTATTTTTAGTAGAGATGGGGTTTCCCCACGTTGGGCAGGCTGGTCTCAAACGCCTGGATTCAAATGACGCACCACCTTGGCCTCCCAAAGATTACAGGCATGAGCCACTGCACCTGGCGAAACAATATATTTTTATTCTTAATGAATTGTATCTCGTTGACCTTTAAAAAAAAATGAGGCCGGGCACGGTGGCTCACGCCTGTAATCCCAGCTAAGGCAAGCATATCAGGAGGTCAAGAGATTGAGACCATCCTAACCAACATGGTGAAACCCATCTCTACTAAAAATACAAAAATCAGCCGGGTGTGGTGGCACATGCCTGTAATCCCAGCTACTCAGGAGGCTGAGGCAAGAGAATCGCTTGAATCTGGGAGGCAGAGGTTGCAGTGAGCCAAGATCACACCACTGCGCTCCAGTCTGGGCAACAGAGGAAGACCCTGTCTGAAAAAAAAAAAAAAAAGAGTGAGATCAAACTATATATATAGAAATCTAATTTGAATACAAAGACAATAGATTAAGAATAAATGGGCCAGGCAAGGTGTCTCACGCCTGTAATCCCAGCACTTTGGGAGGCTGAGGTGGGTGGATCACCAGAAGTCGGGAGTTCGAGACCAGCCTGACCAACATGGAGAAACCCCATCTCTACTAAAAATACAAAATTAGTTGGACATGGTGGCGCATGCCTGTAATCCCAGCTACTTAGGATGCTTAGGCAGGAGAATCGCTTGAACCCAGGAGGCAGAGGTTGCGGTGAGCCAAGATGGCGAAATAGCACTTCAGCCTGGGCGACAAGAGCGAAACTGCTTCTCAAAAAAAAAAAAATTTTGGCCAAGCGTGGCAGCACATGCCGTAGTCCCAGCTACTCAGAAGGCTGAGGCAGGAGAACCACTTAAACCTGGAAGGCGGAGATCGCAGTGAGCCGACATCGCGCTGCTACACTCCAGCCTGGGCAACAGCGTGAGACTCCGTCTCAAAAAAAAAAAAAAATAGCTAAAAACACATTTTTTTTTTTGAAGTGCGAATGTAACAGTCACCAAGACAGTCCATGTCCTGGGCATGAAACAAATCTTACAGTGAAAAAGACTGTCACAATACAGAGTTGTTTTGTTTTGCTGTTGGTTTTGGTTTTTGAGACGGAGTCTTGCCCTGTTGCCTAGGCTGGAATGCAGTGGCGCGATCTCAGCTCACTGCAACCTTCGCCTCCCGGATCGAGCGATTCTCCCGCCTCAGACTCCCAAGTAGCTGGGACTACAGGCATGCACCACGAAGCCCGGCTAATTTCTTTGTATTTTTAGTAGAGAAGTTTCACCATTTTGGTCAGGCTGGTTTCAAACTCCTGACCTCAAATCATCTGCCCGCCTCAGCCTCGCAAAGTGCTGGGATTATAGGTGTGAGCCACTGCACCTGGCCCACAATATAGAATATTTTATTTGACCACAAAAGAATCTAGAAATCAGTATCAATGTGTGTGCCCTTCTGATAAGTATATCATTTTAAAAAGTCAAAAATCTGACATTACCAATCCCTGAAGAGGATAGACAGCGGCCAGAATTGATAGGGATGTCAAATGGCACAGCCACCTTGGAAATCCATTTGGCAGGTTCTTATAAAGTTAAATATGTACCCACCATATGACCCAACCATTCCATTCCTAGGTACTTACCCAAGAGAATGAAATCCCATGAGCCCCAAAAGACTTGTACACAAATATTCATAGCAGCTATTATTAATAAGTTATAGCTATTATTAATAATAGTTTTATTAATAATATTATATATTATAATATATAATGTATTATGCCTGTAATTCCAGCACTTTGGGAAGCTAAGGTGGGCTGATCAACTGAGGTTGGGAGTTCAAGACCAGCCTGGCCAACACGGTGAAACCCCATCTCTACTAAAAATACAAAAATTAGCTAGGCATAGTGGTGAGTGCCTGTAATCTTAGCAGTTTGGGAGGCGGAGGCAGGAGAATCCCTTGAACCCTAGAGGCAGAGGTTGAAGTGAGCCAAGGTCATGCCAATGCACTCCAGCCTGGGCGACAAGAACAAAACTCCATCTCAAAAAATATATATCCATCTATAGGCAAATAGATAAGCAAATTGGTTTGTCCATACAAGGGAATACTATTCACCAATAAAAAGGAGCAAACTTCTGATAGACACAGCACACAACAACATGAATAGATCTTGAAAACTTCATTGCTGAGCTAAAGAATCCAGATCCAAAAAAGTGTGTGTGTGTGTGTGTGTGTGTGTGTGTCTATAATACATATATAGAGAGAGTAAGATTTTTTTATGTCAAGTCCTAGAACAGGAAAAACTACTATATAGTGGCAAAAAGCAGACCAGTGTTTGCCTAGGACTGGGAGGGGTGGGATTGACTACAAAGGAGAATGAGGGAAATTTTGTTGGTGGTAGAAATGTTATATATCTTCATTATGATGATACATACATAGATGTCAAAGTTCATCAAACCATACACTAAAAATAGGTACATTTTATTATATATAATTCTTATCTCAATAATAGTTGATTTTAAAAAGAAACAAATTGTCAAGATGTAATACACTAAAGATTTGTGCACTTTACTGAATGTATGTTTCCTTTTTTTTTTTTTTTTTTGAGATGGAGTCTCACTCTGTTGCCCAGGCTGGAGTGCAGTGGCACGATCTCTGCTCACTGAAAGCTCCACCTCCTGGGTTCATGCCATTCTCCTACCTCAGCCTCCAGAGTAGCTGAGACTACAGCTGCCCGCCACCACGCCCTGCTAGTTTTTTGTATTTTTTGTAGAGACGGGGTTTCACCGTGTTAGCCAGGGTGGTCTCGATCTCCTGACCTCGTGATCCGCCCATCTTGGCCTCCCAAAGTTCTGGGACTGCAGGCGTGAGCCACTGCGCCCAGCCTCAATTTTTAAAAATTAGGTTTTTTGTTTGTTTGTTTTTGGTTTTTTTTTTTTTTTTTTTTTTTTTTGAGACGGAATCTCAATCTGTCACCCAGGCTGGAGTGCAATGGCGGGGTCTCAGCTCACTGCAACCTCTGCTTTCCGGGTTCAAGTGATTCTCCTGCCTCAGCCTCCTGAGTAGCTGAAATCATAGGCGCCCACCACTACACCTGGCTAATTTTTGTATTTTTAGTAGAGACCAGGTTTCACCATGTTAGTCAGGCTGGTCTTGAACTGCTGACCTCAGGTGATCCACCCACCTTGGCCTCCCAAAATGCTTGGATTACAGGCATGAGCCACCGCGCCAGGCCTAAAGATTAGTTTTAGTGCAAACTATTTTTAGGTATAAAAAGATTATCCGGCCAGGCACGATGGCTCACACCTGTAATCCCAGCACTTTGGGAGGACGAGGTGGGCAGATCACAAGATCAAGAGATCGAGACCATCCTGGCCAACATCGTCAAGCCCTGTCTCTACTAAAAATACAAAAATTAGCTGGGCGTGGTGGCACACACCTGTAGTTCCAGCTACTCGGGGGACTGAGGGAGGAAAATCACTTGAACCCGGGAGGCGGAGGGTTGCAGTGAGCCAAGATCACATCACTGCACTCCAGCCTGGTGACAGAGCAAGACTCTGTCTTTAAAAAAAAAAGAATATTGCCATGGCCAGGCAAAGTGGCTCATGTCTGTAATCCCAGCACTTTTGGAGGCCAAGGTGGGCGGATCACCTGAGGTCAGGAGTTCTAAACCAGGCTGGCCAACATGGCAAAACCCTATCTCTACTAAAAATACAAAAATTAGCTGGGCATGGTGATGCCTGCCTGAATTCCCAGCTACTCAGAAGGCTGAGGCAGGAGAATCATTTGAACTCCGAGGCTGAGGTTGCAGTGAGCCGAGATTGTGCCACTACCCTCCAGCCTGGGCGACAGAACAAAACTTAGTCTCAAAAAAAAAAGAATATGCCTCCCCTGCTAGGTGCATGCCTGTAATCTCGGCTACTCAGGAGGCTGGTGTGGGTGGATCCCTTGAACCTAAGGAGTTTGAGACTAGCCTGGGGAACATAGCAAGATCCTGTCTCTAAAAAACTAACAATAATAATAATAATAATAAAGACAAACATTCATCCATGATCATACCCTCTAAAGAAGTTAAGCTGTTTTCATTTTTCTACTTTGCTTGCCATCCTCTGCATATATGCATAGTTTAGTTTGATGTCAGCATAGAAATATAGGTTAGTGAGGCCTTGGGTTGCAAATAACCCCACGGTGAGAGTGCAGCCGGGCTTAAGGAAGGAGAGATGGAACCAGGGCAGAGAGCACTGCTGCAGCTTTTCCCTCTTCGCTCTTGGAGGCTCCTGAGAGCTCACTACCTTTTCTTTGTGCACTGGCCTTTTCTGCTGCTTCTAGCCCTTGGTGAAAAGTATAGCCAAAGGAAAGGACAGGTTTGTGTGTTTTGGTATAGCCACTTGGAAAGTGATTAAATCCACTTTTCTGGATCCATTTCCCAGTCCCTATGGAACAGACTCCTTGATTTAGGTTCCTATCCTTGAATCAGCAAGTATGTCAAGGCATAGGAAAGAAGATCTTTGGTAGGAGTTGCTTGTGAACCATTCTACTGCAGGCCTGAAGGAGACACATTTAAGCCCTGAGGGATGTGTTTGGTTCTTGCTGTCTGACTCAGCCGTAGCTGGAGCTGGAGCAAGGATACTGAGGACAGAACACACATATTTCAATCATGCCTGAAATAAATATTGACAATTTTGATGAACAAAATTTTCCAATTCTGGAAGTCATGTGTATGTGTGTGTGTGTGTGTGTGTGTATATACCCATATATATATATGTGTGTGTGTGTGTATATATATATATACAGAGTCTCACTCTGTTGCTCAGGCTGGAGTGCAGGGGCATGATCTCAGCTCACTGCAACCTCTGCCTCTCAAGTTCAAGCAATTCCTTCCTCAGCCTCCTGAGTAGCTGGGATTACAGGTACATGCCACCACAGCCAGCTAATGTTTGTAATTTTTAGTAGAAATGGGGTTTCACCATGTTGGCCAGGCTGGTTTCGAACTCCTGACATCAAATGATCCACCCGCCTTGGCCTCCCAAAGTGCTGGGATTACAGGCATGAGACACTGTACCCGGCCTAGTGATGTATATTTTGAGTGATTCCAATGACAATACAACTGGACATGGAACCAAAACAAATTGTTTCATTCACCTGAATGAAAACATTGAAAAAGGACTATTGCATTGCACCTTAAGTGACTTTTTTTTTCATTTTTCTTTTCTTTTTCTTTCTTTTTTTTTTTTTTTTTTTTGAGACAGGGTCTCACTCTGTCACTCAGGCTGGAATCCAGTGTCTCAATCACGGCTCACTGCAGCCTCAGCCTACCTGGGCTCAGGTGATCCTCCTACCTCAGCCTCTGGAGTAGCTGGGACCACAGGTGTGAATTCTATGTAGAGATGGGTTTTTGCCATATTCCCCAGACTGCTCTCAAACTCCTGGGCTCAAGCAATCTTCCCACCTAAGCCTCCCAAAATGCTGGCATTACCACTGTGAACCATCTCACACTGCCAGTGTCATCTTATTAAACACAGAAAATCAGCTACTACTACAGCGAGATCATACACTAAAATGACCTTTCCAGGTTGTTTATCAATACTTGTAGTCATCCATCCAAGAGACCTTGAAAAAATGATGCAATCAGAGTAGAAAGGGCAGCACAGGGGCCTTTAAAAGCTGAATTAGGAATTCCAGTGGAACAAGTTTCCCCAGAAGATGTTAATTATTTAAGATAAATTCACAAGGCTCAATCTGATGATATTTGGGTGAACACAAAATTGATTACATTTTGTGAGGAAGAATGTGAGTTTGGATCCAGATCCTAGTGAGATTAAGAGCTATTGCTATCTCAATGATGAAATTAAAGTAACTACAAGGTTTAAAGTGATTGCACAGACTTTTCTCTTTAAGTGGTGGAATCACTTCATTTAAATCAGTTTGTTGAACATGGGAAAATATTTAGAACATTCAAGTGTGGCTGAATGATTTTACAAATGCTAAAAAATCTTATCTATATTAAATTTAGGGCGATTTTTTTAAAACATCAAACAACAGACCTGACATCTAAATCTTTTTTGAGACAAGGTCTTGCTCTGTCACCCAGGCTAGAGTGCAATGGCACGCCACCATGCCTAGCTAATTGTTTTATTTTTTGTAGAGATGGAGTCTTGCTATGTTGTCCAGGCTGGTCCCAAACTCCTGGGCTCAAGTAATCCTCCCACCTCACCCTCCCAAAGTGCTGAGATTACAGGCATGAGCCACTGCACCCAGTCCCTTTAGATCTTTGATGGTGCATCTTGATCTTCACCATCCTCACCCCAGGATTTAATTCTTTTTTTGAGATGGAGTCTCACTCTGTTGCCCAGGATCTCGGCTCTCTGCAACCTCCGCCTCCTGGGTTCAAGTGATTATCCTGCCTCAGCCTCTCGAGTACCTGGGATTACAGGCACATACCACCACACCCAGCTAATTTTTGTATTTTTAGTAGAGACAGGGTTTTACCACATTGGCCAGGCTGGTCTCAAACTCCAAAGCTCAAGTGATCCACCCACCTCAGCCTCTGAAAGTGCTGAGATTACAGGTGTGAGCCACCGTGCCCAGGCTTTTTTTTGAAACGGAATCTTGCTCTGTCACCCAGGCTGGAGTGCAGTGGTGCAATCTCGACTCACTGCAATCTCCACCTCCCGGGTTCACGCCATTCTGCTGCCTCAGCCTCCCCAGCACCTGGAACTACAGGCGCACGCTGCCACGCCCAGCTAATATTTTTTTAGCTTTAGTAGAGATGGGGTTTCACTGTGTTAGCCAAGATGGTCTCGATCTCCTGACCTTGTGATCTGCCCGCCTCGGCCTCTCAAAGTGCTGGGATTACGGGCGTGAGCCACTGTGCCCAACCAATTTTTTTTTTTTTTTTTTTTTTTAATATCTTGTGGGGAAAGCAGGGAGAAGTTTCTAGGACTTTTACCTACCTTTTTAACCTTCCCTCACTATAGTAGCCAAGGACCTAATGAGAGGGGTTATTCCAACTGCCAAGTTCTCCCATCAGGGACTGGGGCAATGACCATCAAGTGCGTCCACAGACCTATTAGACATGCTGTAAGCTACACTGTAGTCAGGATTCTATTTAATACCTGCCTCCAACCTGAATTCCCCAACTCTAAAGACGGTTTATGATGACTTCCAGTGTAGACTATTAATATCAACTTAGACCCTGTTTCTAATGGCCCTTGAAATATCGGGGTATCCCTCTTTCCTCAGTGTGCAGTCACTTAAATAAGTGGTCCCATTGGGGAATGGCTGGGAATTATTACAGTACTAAACATGTGCCATCACCCTTCCTCTTAGGGTCCTGGCCATGTGTTCAATCAGTGAGTTCCAGATCTGAAAGTTGGTGCAGGTCTGAGAACTGGGCAAGGGATAGTGGCTTCTTGGGGTGATTGCTCTTGGCCTCCTGCCCCTCTAGTTTTGCCTTCTTTTAATTATAGATATTGAGTAGCACCCTTGTTGGCCATTTTGCCACTAGAGACACCATGTTCCATGAACCATTCCCATTTCCACATATCCCTGTGGATCAGCGTCCCTTGGCTGTTCGTCCAACCTTGCCAATTTTTATGGTCAATATGGCCCCCTGACTTCTGGTTAAGCATACCACCTGGTCTCTGTTACTCTCAGTGGGTACCCATTACCCAACCTGTGACTGCCTCTCCTATCACCCAGCATACAGAGTAGTCACCCCTGAATTTCTCTTCGATGCTGCTATCCTTCCCATCAGCACATTCCTGCTGGTCTTGGCAAATGATATGTCCTCTGGGCCTCCCAGAGTCACGTAATTCTCTTAGTGTGGCTTCTAACCCCATATAATATATCCAGTCCAGTCTGCCCATCTCCCTGAGCCTTCTTTTTTTTTTTTTTTTGAGACAGAGTCTCGCAGTGTCACCCAGGCTGGAGTGCAGTGGCGTGATTTCAGCTCACTGCAACCTCCACCTCCCAGGTTCAAGCGATTCTCCTGCCTCAGGCTCCTGAGTAGCTGGGATTACAGGCACCCGCCACCATGCCCGGCTAAATTTTGGTATTTTTGGTAGAGACGGAGTTTCACTAGGTTGGCCAAGCTGGTCTTAAACACCTGACCTCATGATCCGCCCGCTTCAGCCTCCCAAAGTGCTGGGATTACAGGCATGAGGTACCGCCCCCAGCCCTCCCTGAGCCTTTTTATTCCTTCCTCTATCATCTGCCAGAGCAACTAAAGAATTTCCACTTTATTCTTTGTGGGCCATTGCTTTCTCCAGACTTCTCAGTTACACTCCAGCATCCCTTTAATGTCCTTGCCAGGGCATTAAATCCTGTGTCCCAAGAAGAGGTCCTCAAGTCTATGAATTCTCAATCATCCAGTTTTTGTTTTTTGTTTTTTTTGGGTTTTTTTGGTTTTTTTGTTTGTTTGTTTGTTCGTTTTTGAGACAGAGTCTCCCCCTGTCACCCAGGCTGTGTGCAGTTGCATGATCTCGGCTCACTGCAACCTCCCCCTTCCAGGTTCAAGTGATTCTTCTGCCTCAGCCTCAGTTTCCTAAGTAGCTGGGAGCACAGGTGTGCGCCACCATGTCCAGCTGATTTTCGTATTTATTATTAGAGATGGGTTTTACCATGTTGCCCAAGCTGATCTCGAACTCCTGACCTCAGGTGATCTGCCCGCCTCAGCCTCCCAAAGTGTTAGGACTACAGGCATGAGCCACCACACCCAGCCACTCATCCAGTTTTATATTCTGGTCTTTCTAATTAACAACCCTGAAAATCTAATCCCAGGTATACTGTCCCGGTCCTGCCAATACATGCTAGGTAATTCTTGAAGCTCCACGAGGGTGTGATATCTGTTCTTCCTTATCAAGCCCAACATAGTCTCTGCCAGGTTATGCTATAATAGAATTTAATCCTGCTTATCAGCCTGGAAGCCAAGAGAGGAGGCGGGGGAAGCTCCTGAGGGGGAAATGTTTTGTCAGATAGAGAACTCCGCAGGTCTTCCTGCATGCAGGGAGATTTTATTTTATTTTATTTATTTTATTTTATTTTATTTCATTTATTTTTTGAGACGGAGTCTTGCTCTGTTGCCCAGGCTGGAGTGCAGTGGTGTGATCTCGGCTCCCTGCAAACTCCGCCTCCCGGTTTCACGCCATTCTCCTGCCTCAGCCTCCAGAGTAGCTGGGACTACAGGCGCCTGCCACCACGCCCAGCTAATTTTTTGTATTTTTAGTGGAGACGGGTTTCACCATGTTAGCCAGGATGGTCTTGATCTCCTGACCTTGTGATCCACTCGCCTTGGCCTCCCAAAGTGCTGGGAATACAGGCGTGAGCCACTGCGCATGGCCGGGGAGTGCTATCTTTTAATGGAGAAGGTTGGATACCTCTGTAACCTTTGAGTCTGCAGAGCCAAATCCTTTAGGACACATCCCCAGATGTCTCCTTCCTAAGTGTCAGGTTCCCAAGTTTTCTCGACTAGGGCTCCGAGGTTGTGTAAACAACTTGTCTTGGCTAAGCATTTATTTTTTATTCTTATTTACTTATTTTTTTGAGACGGAGTCTCACTCTGTTGCCCAGGCTGGAGTGCAGTGGTGTGATCTCAGCTCAGTGCAACTTCCGCCTCCCCGGTTTAAGTGATTCTCGTGCCTCAGCCTCCCGAGTAGCTAGGATTACAGGTGCGTGCCACCAGGCCCAGCTAATTTTTGTATTTTTTGTAGAGACTGGGTTTTACCATGTTGGCCAGGCTGGTCTTGAACTCCCGACCTCAAGTGATCTGCCTGCCTTGGTCTCCCAAAGTGTTGGGATTACAGGCATGAGCCACCGTGCCCAGCCTTGGCTGAGCATTTAAATGCCTCTGGAACTCAATGACTTTAACTATTAATGAGAGGGAGCAGGGACCACCCCTTTTTGAGGCCTTCAGGCACCCAAGCATGGAAATAAAGGAAAATCCTGAATTCCTTCAAGGGAAATTCCAGGCTCCTAGCTAGTCCTGAGAAGTAAATAAGCAACTTGATAAGAAGGTAATGGTAGCTTAAAGCAGTAGTTAGAATCACAGGATGTTTGGTTCCCCTACAGAAACTAAAGATGACATCTTAACATATGTCTCTGAGTTATTTTTCAGGAACTCAAACCCCTACCAAATGGATCTGCTGGCACGTTAGACCTCAGAGAACAGGGAGCTGAGAACTGAACTCTGCCCACTATCTTTGTTCTCAATTTCTTCCCGAGGGGCCTGGAGGAGGTCACGCCCACAAGCCAGAGCTAACATTCTTTGCTGCTGACCCCACATTTTTAAACAAAGCTTCTCTTCCTCAACCAATTTCAGATCAGAAAATCTTGAGTCTATCTGTGACCTGTAAGCCCCCACTTCAAGACATCCCACCCTTTTAGGCCAAACCAGTGTATAATCTCCATGTATTGATTTATGATTTTGCCTGTAACTTCTGCTTTCCTAAAATCTACCTCTACCTTTAAAAATTTTTTCTTTCAAGCCAGGCACAGTGGCTCACGTCTGTAATCCCAGCACTTTGGGAGGCTGAGGCAGGAGGATTTCTTGAGGCCAGGTGTTCAAGACCAGCCTGGGCAAAATAGCAAGAACCGCCCCCCCCCCGCCCCGCCCAAACACACACACCTGCCCCGGATCTCTACAAAAAAAATTAAAAACTAGCCAGGTATGGTGGCACATGCCTATAGCCCTAGCTGAGATGAGAGGATCGCTTGAGCCCAGGAGTCTGAGGTTGCAGTGAACTATGATTGCACCACCACACTCCAGCGTGGGTGACAGAGCGAGATCCTGTCTCAAAGAACAAAACAAAACGTCCTTACTTTCAAGTCATCAGGGAGGTCAAGCTTTAAGCAAGAGCTGCTTGATTCTCACTTGGCACTCTGCAAATAGACTCCCTCCTTTCTCCTGCTGCAAACCTCAGTGTGGTTGTTTTGGCCTTATTGCACCAGGCAAGCGGACCCCAATTCTGTTCAGTAACATTAAGACCTAGTTTGCTCCTCAGCTGTGTTCACTCTTGGTAAAGGCAATGATGACCTCTTTGTAAGCTACCAATAAGGGCTCTGGCTCTCCACTTAGCTGGTATGTGTTTAACTCTCGCTTTTCATTATTCCTATACAGGGCATTAACAACCAGCCAACTCCACTGTCTTTTAAAGTGGTGTCTTTCCCCTGTCTTTCAATGCCCGAATCATCTCACCAGCAAAGGCGTTCCCCTCTGCTTGGATATTTTGGGACACCTTGAATCAGGCATTATCCGTGCCCCACATTCCACTTGGGATGGGATACTCCTTGCCAGCCAGGTGAGAAATCAGTCAATCCTAAACTGTGTGCTTTTCCAGCCACTCTTGATACCCTGTTCCTGTTCAAGTTTTCTGAGAAGCAGAGGCTAGGACGCAATCAGATGTGCAGAAGATTGATTTATTTATTCGGGGAAATGCTTTTGAGGGATAAAGCAGAGAGACAGCAGGAGTATGCAGGGAGAGCCTCGGAACAGAGTGCAGCTCTGCGAAAATCTTGGCTAGGCCAATGGGGGACTGTGTCCATCATGCTCTGATTACCTTCCATGTTTGCTTGCTGAAAGGACTCACAGGACTCCAACAGTTTCTATACTCATACAGATCAGTTTTGCATTGTTTTGTTTTGTTTTTTGAGACACAGTCTCACTCTGTCACCCAGGCTGGAGTGCAGTGGCGGATCTTGGCTTACCACAACCTCCACCTCCTTGGTTCAAGCAATTCTCCCACCTCAGCCTCTCGAGTAGCTGGGATTACAGGTGTGCACCACCATGCCCAGCTAATTTTTGTATTTTTATTAGAGACGGGGTTTCACCATGTTGGCTAGGCTGGTCTTGAACTCCAGACTTCACATGATCCACCTACCTCGGCCTCCCAAAGTGCTGGGATTACAGGCGTGAGCCACCCAACCCAGCCCTCACATATCAGTTTTTAACAGGCAAAGGATACAGTATGGTAACAGCAGGCAAAGTTATGCAAAGAAGGGGCTAGAGATCTCAGGCACAGGCTTCTTTGTCCTCCCTCTGCTGACTCCCACTGGATGTGCTACATGCTCAGGTCTTGAACCATCATGTGTGTATATACCAGGAAGTCCAAAGTTCACTCATGGTGGGATCTCTTAGAGTGAACTGGTCACGTAGGCATGTTTTAGCTCCGTGACCAGCCTTAATATTGAAATCCTCCAGGCTCCATCAAAGAAACAATTATTAAACAATGCTGATAGGCCAGTATGTCCTGTTCCCCAAACAATCCACAGACTGATGGTTACAGAACATCATTTGATATATTCCATAGTGTTGGCCAAGGGTCACCATCAGGCTCCAGGCAGCTCCACAGGTAAGCGTGCAGCCTATTGTGACCAGACCACACAGGAGTCCCCACAACCAAGACAGCCCATTAGAGGAGGCATGGATATGGCCTGGTTTGAGCAGCTCGGCCATGCACAGGTATTGGCTAGGAGCAGCCTGGGGAGAGCATGGTGTTGATATGAATACTGTGGCAGATCTTAGGGGCAGCAGTTGGAGGCTGGAGATCTCAGTGGCTGTAATGGTTAAGGTTAGGTGTCAACTGGACTGGATTAAGGAACACCTAGAGAGATGGTAAAACATTCCTTCTCGGTGTGTCTGTCTGGGTTTCCAAAGCAGACTGGCTTGTGAGTCAGTGGACTAAGAGGGGAAGATCTTCCCTCAGTGTGGCTGGGCACCATCCAGTTGGCTCGGGGCCAAGATAGAACAAAAAAAGGAGAGAAAAGGATTTCCTCTCTCTCCTGGAGCTGGGACATACTCTTCTCCTCCTGTCCTTGGATATCAGGACCCCAGGCTCTCCAGCCTTGAGACTCTAGGGCTTTCATGAGCACCACCTCACCAGGTTCTCAGGCTTTGGGGCTTGGGCTGAGAGAATTACACCATTGGCATCCCTCGTTTTAAGACTTTTTGACTTGGATTGAGCCGCAATATCAGCATCCCAGGGTCTCCAGCTTGCAGATGGCCTGTCATGGGACTTCTCAGCTTCCAGAATCATGTGAGCCAACTCCCTAATAAATCCCTTCTCCTTTGTCTGTATATGTATCTATCTAGGTATCTATCTATCTATCTATCTATCTATCTATCTATCTATCTAATCATCCCCTGTTGGTTCTCTCTCTCTAGAGAACCCTAACAGCGGTGCACCTCCATAGGTATCAAAACGCACTTCAGGAAAGGTTTCAAAAGCCCTCTATATTTGTGAGGCCCCTGTTTATCTCTTGAGTCTTACCTTTTGCCACATCTAATTTTAAACTCTCCAACCATCCTCAACTACGTAAAGTTCCTGGGATAAAAGCTATGTTCTTTCTTTGCCCTGGGCCTTTACACATGACTTTCTGCCAATCATAGTACTTTCTTCTTCCACTTCCTCTCTCTAACTTCTACTCAGCCTTCAGGTCTCAGTTCAAAGACTGGAAAACATTTCTTACCTCAACCCCTACCAACCTCTGAATAAGTTTAGGACATCCTACCCACAAATACGGCACTTTGGTATTTGAGAAAACAGCAGAAGCAAGTAGGTCATTCTCATCTTCCTCTTAGCCTTCTCCCTTGAAGCAGGTCATGAGACCTCATTGGAGAGGTCCCTCCCTATACCTAGAGGAAAAGGACATCCTTATCTCTGAACACACAGAGACACAAAGAAAAATTGGAACAAATAGATCTTGCTAAGTGGTCCCCTCACAGTTTATTAACATTAGATCATACTTTTTATCCAATTGTATTTTTCCATGACCATCCACTTCTCCATCAAAATATACACAGATTTACCTGTTTCTTTGGGCTATTTCCTTTTTTTGTTTTTTTTTGAGACGGAGGTTTGCTCTGTCACCTGGGCTGGAGTGCAGTGCCTTCATCTCGAATCCCTGCAAGCTCTGCCTCCTGGGTTCAAGCGATTCTCCTGTCTCAGCCTCCCAAGTAGCTGGGATTACAGGCACACACCACCATGCCCGGCTAATTTTTGTATTTTTAGTAGAGACTGGGTTTTGCCATCTTGGCCAGGCTAGTCTCAAACTCCTGGCCTCAGGTAATCAGACCACCTCAGCCTCCCAAAGTGCTGGGATTACAGGCGTGAGCCACTGTGCCCAGCCCTGTTTCCTTTTAAAGTCTCCCATGTCACATGAAACTTAAATAAATAAATGTGTATACTTTTCTTGTTTATCTTTTGTTATAGGGGCTTCAGCCACAAACCCAGTGATTATCAAGGAAAAAAATAGTTCTTTTCCTACCCTACACCCCACACTCCACTATGCTCCTACAGTATCTTGACCTCAGCTCTAGGGTAGCTCTTGTCAAACTATTGCAATTGCTTATGGCATGTGTCTCTATCTTCTATTAGCCTGAAAGCTCTGTAAGAGTAAGGCACTATGTCACATTGAATTTTGCAACCTTAGTTCCTACCACATAGTAGGTGCTTAATAAGTATTTGCTGGCCAACTACTGGATAATTGTACCCTATTAAATTTTAAATTGCCTAGAATACTAGGGGTTAGGAAGAGAACGCAGAATTGATGACTATAAACCTCTTTTTTTTTTTTTTTTTTTTTTTTTTTTTTTGGAGACAGGGTCTTGCTCTGTTTCCCAGGCTGGACTGCAGTGGTGCAATCATAGCTCACTGCAGCTTCAACCTCCCCAGCCCATCTGATCCTCACACCTCAGCCTCCTGAGTAGCTGGGACTACAGGCGCACACCACCTTGCCCAGGTAATTTTTGTGGAGACAGAGTTTGACTATGTTGCCCAGGCTATTGAACTCTTAATGTTTCCTTGGACACATATGTGTCCTGAAGGGGTAATCTTTCTGGGTTAGAATTCACAAATCTGCACTGTGTTGAGTCATCCAATCTTTCTGGTTTGGGCAGTTCTGATAACAAGGTATTCCTCCTTGGGTAGCCTGGGCTGGTGGGCTCCTCTAGCTTATATTTGCTAATTCATTTAAGAAATTCTGGGCCGGGCGCGGTGGCTCATGCCTGTAATCCCAGCACTTTGGGAGGCCAAGGTGGGTGGATCACGAGGTCAGGAGATCGAGACCATCCTGGCTAACACAGTGAGACCCTGTCTCTACTAAAAACACAAAAAATTACCCGGGCGTGGTGGCGGGCGCCTGTAGTCCCAGCTACTCTGGAGGCTGAGGCAGGAGAATGGCATGAACCTGGGAGGCGGAGCTTGCAGTGAGCCGAGATCGCACCATTTGCACTCCAGCCTAGGCAACAGAGCGAGACTCCGTCTCACAAAAAATAAAAATAAAAAAGAAAGAAATTCTGAACAGGCCAAGTGCCTGTAATCCCATCACTTTGGGAGACTGAGGGCAGATTGCTTGAGCTCAGGAGTTCTAGACCAGCCTGGACAACATGGCAACACCCTGTCTCTACAAAAAATAGCAGCGTGCCCCTGTAGTAGCATACCCCTGTAGTTGCAGTTATTTGGGAGTCTGAGGTGGGAGGATGTGGCTTGAGTCTGGGAGGCTGAAGTTGCAGGAGCTGTGATTGTGCCACTGCTGTCCAGCCTGAGCAACACAGTGAGATCTCATCTCGAAAAATAAATAAAATTGCCCAGCAGTGTCTCTCTTTGACTTCACATCTTCATTAAGTACCTAGGAATGGGTCTAATACAAAATGACTACTAAAGATTTTAGATTGGGATAAAACCTAAAGTCTGAAAACAAGATTTTCCTTGTAATACCTTTATTGAATTATACTTCACATACCACAATTCACCTATTTAAAATATACAATTCAATAGTTTTTAGTATATACTATTGTATATAGTTCACACTTAACCCTGGAGGATACATTCTAAGACCCCCATTGGATGCCTGAAACTGATGATAGTACTGAATCCTATATATACTGTTTTTTCTATACCTACATACCTATGATAAAGTTTAATTTGTAAATTAGCTAAGAGATTAACAATAACTAATAATAACATAGAACAGGCTGGGCACAGTGGCTCAGGCATGTAACCCCAGCACTTTGGGAGGCCAAGGCAGGCGGATTGCTTGAGCCTAGGAGTTCAAGACCAGCCTCGGCAACATGGCAAAACCCCAACTCTATAAAATATACAAAAATTGCCGGGTGTGGTGATGCATGCCTGTGGTCCCAGCTACTGTGGAGGCTGAGGTAGGAATATCACCTGAGCCTGGGGCGGTCCAGGCTACAGTAAGCCATGACTACACCCCTGCACTCCAGCCTGGATGACAGAGACCCGGTCTCAAAAAAAATAATAAAACAGAATGGAACAATCACAGCAATATACTGTAACAAATGTATACTGTAATAAAAGTTACTGTATATTGTAACTCTGTCTCTAAATATCTTACACTGTACTCATCTCTTTTCGGACCTCAGTGGTTCAGGGGTAACTGAAACCATGGCAAGAGAAACTCTGGAGAAGTGGGGACTACTGTAGGCACAGAGTTGTGCAATCACCATGGTTGATTTCAGGACGTTGTTTTTTTCTTTTATGAAACGGAGTCTTGCTCTGTTGTCCAGGCTGGAATGCAGTGGCATGATCTCGAACTCACTGAACCTCCACCTCCCGGGTTCAAGTGATTCTCCAGCCTCAGCCTCCCGAGTACCTGGGATTACAGCTGCCCACCACCACCCCTGGTTAATTTTTGTATTTTTAAGAGAGACAGGGTTTCACCGTATTGGTCAGGCTGGTCTTGAACTCCTCTCCCCAGGTGATCTACCCTCCTCAGCCTCCGAGAGTGCTGGGATCACAGGCGTGAGCCACCACACCTGGTCAATTTGAGGACATTTTCATCAACCCAAAATGAAACCCTGTACAGTGGACTGGATATGGTGGCTCTAGCACTTTGGGAGGCTAAGGCAGGAGGATCCTTTGAGGCCAGCGTGTCCAAAGTTGGTTCCTTCTGGTGGGTTTTTGGTCTCACTGACTTCAAAAATGAAGCTGTGGACCTTTGTGGTGAGTGTTAAGAGCTCTTAAAGACGTTGTGTCCGGAGTTTGTTCCTTCAGATGTGTCCAAAGTTTCTTCCTTCTGGTGGGTTTGTGGTCTTGCTGACTTCAAGAACGAAGCCGCGGACTTCCGTGGTGAGTGTTACAGCTCTTAAAGGTGGTGTGAACCCAAAGAATAAGCAGCTGCAAGGGTTATTATAAAGAGCTAAACTACAAACCGGAAAGGAACCACAGCAGGTTGCTGCTATTGGCTTGGGTGGCCAGCTTTTATTTCCATATTTGGCCCCGCCCATGTCCTGTTTATTGGTCTATTTTACAGAGTACTGATTGGTCCATTTTACAGAGTGCTGATTGGTCGATTTTTACAGAATATTGATTGGTGCATTTACAATCCTCTAGCTAGACACAGAGTGCTGATTGGTGCATTTACAATCCTCTAGCTGGACAGAAAAGCTCTCCAAGTGCCCACCCGACCCAGAAGCCCAGCTGGCTTCACCTCTCACCAGGAGTTTAAGACCAGCATAAGCAACATGATGAGATCCCTGTCTCTGCAAAAAAAAAAAAAAATTTAGCCAGGCTTGGTGGCACACACTGTAGTCCCAGCCACTCCAGAGGCTGAGGCAGGAGGATTACTTGAGCCCCAAGAGTTCTAGGTTGCAGTGAGCTATGATAAGGCCACTATACTTCAGCCTGGGCAACAGCAAGCAAGACCTTGTCTCTAAAAAAGAAAGAGAGAAGAGAGAAACCCTGTACTCATTAGTAGTCACTCCCCATCCCCCACCCCTGCCCCTATTCCCATCAGCCCTAAGCAATCCCTAATCTGCCCTTTCTTTCCATGGATTTGCCTATTCTGGACATTTCACATGAGTGGAATCACACAATATGTGATCTTCTATGGCTGGCTTCTTTCACTTAGCATATGATGTTTTCAAAGTTCATTCATGTTGTAACATTTACCAGTACTTCATTCCTTTTTATGGATGAATAATACTTCATTTTATGACATACCACTTTTTTCTTTTTGTTTAACGTTTATTTTAGGTTCAGGGGCACATGTGCAGGTTGTTATATAGGTAAACTCATGTCATGGGGGTTTGTCATACAGATTATTTCATTACCCAGGTACTAAGCCTATTAGCCAACAGTTATTTTTCTGATCTGCTCCCTCCTCCCACTCTCCACCCTCAAGTGTCTATTGTTCCCCTCTTTTACCACATTTTTCAATGCCTGCTTTTATTACAAAAGTCATACAAGGCCAGGCATGGTGGCTCACGCCTGTGATCCCAGCACTTTGGGAGGCCAAGTTGGGCAGATCACCTGAGGTCAGGAGTTGGAGACCAGCCTGGCCAACATGGCAAAACCCTGTCTCTACCAAAAATATAGAAATTAGCTATTGTGGTGGCAGGTGCCTGTAATCCCAGCTACTCGGGAGGCTGAGGCAGAATGGCTTGAACCTGGGAGGCAGAGGTTGCAGTGAGCCAAGATCGTGCCATTGCAATACAGCCTGGGTGACAAGAGAGAAACTCTGTCTCAAAAAAAAAAGATAATACAAAATATTTCGGGCTTGCATTACCGGCAAAAGTAATAAAAAACATTTTACTGCTCATAATTTTATATAATTTACTACTTATAACTTCTCTGTTATAAATACAGATTCAGAGAAAATTAAAAGCACCCATAGCCCTATCACACAGAGATAACCACCATAAACATTGGATATCTTTTGTTCTGAGCTTTAAATATGCAAATATATTTAGTAATTGAAATCGTACTTGTAATGTTTGTGTAATATGAATTTTTTTCTTATGGTAAAATGCACATAATATTTACCATTTTAGCCATTTTAAAGTGTACAGTTCAGTGGCACTAAGTACATACACATTGTTGTGAAACTATCACCACCATCCACCTCCAGAACTTTTTTATCATCCAAAACTGAAACTCTGTACCCATTAAACAATAACTCCTCACTCCTCTACCCCTCAACCCCTGGCAAGCACCATTCTGCTTTTTCTCTATGAATTTAAGAACTCCAGGTTCCTCACATAAGTGGAATCCTACAGTATTTATCCTTATGTGTTATTTCACTGGCTTATTTGGCTGAGCATAAAGTCTTCAAGATTGATCTATGCTGTAGTACAAGAGGACTTCAAGAAGTTAGTGGAAAAATTGAATTAAGTGATTTTTTTTTTTTTTTTTTTTAAGGCTGGGTGCAGTGACTTACACCTGTAATCCCTGCACTTTGGGAGACCAAGGTAGGAGGTTCACTTGAGCCCAGGAGTTTGAGACCAGCCTAACCAACATGGTGAAACCCCGTCTCTACTAAAAATACAAAAATTAGCTGGGCGTGGTGACACGTGCCTGTAATTCCAGCTACTCAGGAGGCTAAGGCGGGAGAATCGCTTGAACCCAGGAAGCGGAGGTTGCAGTGAGCCGAAATTGCACCATTGCTCTCCAGCCTGGGCGTCACAGCAAGACTCTGTCTCAAAAAATAAATAATTAGCTGGGTGGTGGTACGCATCTGTATTCCCAGCTACTCGGGAGGCTGAAGTGGAAGGATTCCTTGAGCCAGGGAGGTTGAGGCTGCAGTAAGCTACGACTGTACCACTGCAATTCAGCTTAAGCAATAGAGTGAGACCCTGTTTCAAAAAATAAAAATAAAAAAGCCGGGCGCGGTGGCTCAAGCCTGTAATCCCAGCACTTTGGGAGGCCGAGGCGGGCGGATCACGAGGTCAGGAGATCGAGACCATCCTGGCTAACATGGTGAAACCCCGTCTCTACTAAAAATACAAAAAACTAGCCGGGCGTGGTGGCGGGCGCCTGTAGTCCCAGCTACTCGGAGGCTGAGGCAGGAGAATGGCCTGAACCTGGGAGGCGGAGCTTGCAGTGAGCCGAGATCGCGCCACTGCACTCCAGCCTGGGTGACACAGCGCGAGACTCCGTCTCAAAAAAAAAAAAATAAAAAAAAATAAAAATAAAAATAAAAATAAAAAAATCAAGTTTGATCAGGAGCTGAGAGCATACCCCAGAAAGCCCTGAAAGTAGCCACACCTCTACCACCAGCCTTGGCTGCCCAGGGAGTACTGGCCTCGGCGGCCTCACATCCATGGTCCTCTGGGTAGGGACAAGAAGGTCATAGCAAAGATTTTGGGAAAAGGAAAATGATTCAATGTAAGAAACGCATCTGCCATTTAAAAAGAACCCCAGGAAGTACCTTGGCAGTGTAGGAGCTGGAGAGACTGTGGAGTCTGACGCTGAAGGAGAAAAGGGTGTGGAGGCAGCAGATATCACAGCCCTGGTGGAGTTCCACTGCAAGGCAGTAAATGTGGAGCAGGTCGTAACCATTATAGAAGCTATCCACATCCTGGGGGTCCTCCACACAATTACGAGTGGAATTACCAGAACAGTGAGCGTGGGGAAAAGAAGGAAGGATGGGAGAGTGCTCCCAAAGGCCAGGCCCAACAAGACCGGCCCTTCCTCAGGAGAGGGTTCCTGCCCTACTACCTGAAGAGACCCTATGGGCGTGGACCACAGTGTTCCAGCCCTCCAGCGCAGGGAGCGGAGATGGGGGGTGTTGACAGCCAGGGTGCAGGAGCACCAGGTAGACCAATGAGGCAAGATATGTATGTGGCTAAAGGCCACAATTCCACTGGGGCCCTCCTAGCCAAAGACAGCCTTGAGAGGATGGTGATGAAGAGGATTAAAAAAAAAAATCAAGATTAGACCCCAGGTCAGCAGCAATGTCGGTACCCAGATGGAGACCCAGAAAACCCTAAACCACAATATGGCAAAGAGACAAAAGCAGCTGAAAATTTGCCCATGTCCAAGGCTGAGCAGGGTAGGGCTGAGTAAATACCAACTTACCATCTCTACCATCATCCCCTTTAGTCATACAACAAGAAGAAATGAATGGGAAACTGCAGCAATAAGAAATGAACAAAAGATTGGAGCTGAAGACATTGTTTGCTTTTTGCTGCTGACCAGTTACTAGAACTATCTGCATTATCTATGCAGCTTGGGTTTTTTAAATCACTTTTTTCCTAGAGACAACTCTTTTCGGTAATAACAATTGTGGTTTTCTTTTTTTTTTTTTTTTTTGAGACGGAGTCTTGCTCTGTCACCCAGGCTGGAGTGCAGTGGCCGGATCTCAGCTCACTGCAAGCTCCTCCTCTCGGGTTCACGCCATTCTCCTGCCTCAGCCTCCCAAGTAGCTGGGACTACAGGCACCCGCCACTTCGCCCGGCTAGTTTTTTGTATTTTTTAGTAGAGACGGGGTTTCACCGTATTAGCCAGGATGGTCTCGATCTCCTGACCTCATGATCCGCCCATCTCGGCCTCCCAAAGTGCTGGGATTACAGGCTTGAGCCACCGCGCCCGGCCACAAATGTGGTTTTCCAAAAAAAAAAAAAAAAAGTCTGGTTTTTCTCAATATGTCTCTAAAGATTTTTAAATTGTTTCATATCTGGTCAAGATGAGACAAGAACTTCATTTTAAATTTGTAATAAAAGTTTACAACTTGGTGTTTTTTCAAAATAGTCAATGAACTGCAAGCACTTGTCAATAAAGATCTTAAATAATTGTCAAAAAAGTTAAAATAAAAAATATAAACTGTATTTCTCAACATAGACTTCACCAAGTTCAGGACACTTTTGTAAGCAATACCAGCCATTTAGTCCATCCCTAAAGAACTGAGGGTCCTGGGAATGTAACCATGTCAGTGCAGTCTCTTTTACGATATTAACTGAAGAAAAATAGGTGTACTTTTATGGTTTTTTAAAAGATTAGGAAATGAAAAGAAGGCAAAAGGAGGCAAATCAGGACTGTAAGGTAGATGCCTAATGATTTCCTTTTGAAACTCTATTTATTTATTTATTTGTTTGTTTGTTTGTTTGTTTTTTGAGGCAGGGCCTCACTCTGTAGTCCAGGCTGGAGTGCAATGGCACAATCACGGCTCACAACAATCTCTACCCCCTGGGCTCAAGCAATTCTCCCACCTCAGCCTTCTGAGCAGCTGGGACTACAGGCATGCACCACCACGCCTGGCTAATATTTGTATTTTTTATAGAAATGGGGTTTCACCATGTTGCCCAGGCTGGTCTCTAATTCCTGGGCTCAAGCAATTCACCCACCTTGGCCTCCCAAAGTGCTGGATTATAGGCATGAGCCACCGCGTCCAGCCTGTTGAAAGTCTTGCTTGCACCGTTACCCATTTTGATGAGAGGAATGAACAGGAGCATTGTTGTGGCAGAGAAAGACTCCCTAGTGAAGGTTTCCCAGGCATCTTCTGCTACAGCTTTGACTAACTTTCTCAAAACACTCCCATAATAAGCAGATGTTATCATTCTTTGGCCCTCCAGAGAGTTAAAAAGTAAAATGCCTCAAGCATCCCAAAAAACTATTGCCATGACCTTTGCTCTTGACTGGTCCGCTTTTTCTGTGACTGCACCACCTCTTGGTTGCCATTGTTTTGATTGTGCCTTGTCTTCAGGATCCTATTGGTAAAGCCACGCCTCATCTCCTGTTATGATTTTTCAAGGAAGTGCTTCAGGATCCTGACCCCACTTGTTTAAAATTTCCATTGAAAGCTCTGCTCAATCCTTTTGTAGCTGCTGAGCACGATGACTGCGTGTTCATGCTCATTTGTGAGGTGTCCCACCCTTGAACCTTGTTACAACATCGGCACATTACCTGTCTGATATGGAAGGAAAAAAATATGCTCTGTTCTCTGCTCTTGTCTGCAGCTGATCTGAATGCAACTGTTTTGGCATCCATCCAATGAAAAGTTTGCTCAACTTTAATTTTTCTGTTAGAATTGTGTAAACTGAGCCAATTGAGGTATCTATGGTGTTGGCTATTGTTTCTGCTGTTAATAATTGGTCTTCCTCAATTAGGGCACAAATAAGGTTAATTTTTTCCTTGAAAATTGATGTGGATGCTCTGTTGCTTCAGGTTTCATCTTCAATATCATCTTGTCCTCTCTTAAAATGAGTTATCTATTTGTAAACTGCTGAATTCTTTGGTGCATCATCCTCAAAAACTTTTTGCAAATCATTGTTAAAAGAAAAACTTCAGCCTAATTAAAGGAGTTTAATTGAGCAATGGACAATTTGTAAATTGGGCAGCCCCTAGAATTACAGCAGATTCAGAGAGACTCCAGGGGTGCCTCATGGTAAGAACAAATTTGTAGGCAAAAAAAGTAAAGTGACATACAGAAATCGGAAGTGAGGTACAGAAACAGCTGGATTGGTTACAGGTTGACATTTGCCTTATTTGAACACAGTTTGAACACTCAGCAGTCTATGAGTGGTTGAAGTATGGCTGCTGGGATTGGCCAAGACTCAGCGATTGTTGCAGGCACATACTCCTAAGTTTTTAATCTTGTCTGCCTATTACAGTAGGTTATAGTTAGTCCACAAGGACTCAAATATAGAAGTATGGACTTCTTCTCAGGCCATATTTAGTTTGCTTTAAGAGCATCAATTTCATCATTCTTCCACCCAAGCTTCACTGTAAAGCTTCCATTTGTCCACCATCAAGCTTCACCACTGATGTTTGTTCTTGCTTCAATTTTAGCAGAATTTATGTTGCTCTGAAAGGGACTCTGTTCAAATTGATGTTTCAGACTAGATCCCATTCAGACATGTTATAATAAGTAAGTACAAGTTTATTTTTGTGCAAAAAATTTTTGAAATTCATGCATAGTTTTTCCCCCTTTTTTTTTTTTTTTGAGATGGAATCTTGCTCTGTTGCCCAGGCTGGAGTGCAGTGATGCAATCTCAGCTCACTGCAACCTTTACCACCCGGGTTCAAACAATTTTCCTGCCTCAGCCTCCTGAAAAGCTGGGATTACAGGCGCCTGCCACCATGCCCAGCTAATTTTTGTATTTTTAGTAGAGATGGGGTTTTGCCATTTTGGCCAGGCTGGTCTCGAACTCCCGACCCCAGGTGATCTGCTTGCCTCGGCCTCCCAAAGTGCTGGGATTACAGATATGAGCCACCATGCATGGCCAGTTTTTTCTTTTTTCTTTTTTTTTTTTGTTTTTTGAGACGGAGTCTCGCTCTGTGGCCCAGGCTGGAATGTAGTGGCCAGATCTCAGCTCACTGCAAGCTCCGCCTCCCAGGTTTATGCCATTCCCCTGCCTCAGCCTCCTGAGTAGCTGGGACTACAGGCGCCCACCACCTCACCCGGCTAGTTTTTTGTATTTTTTTAGTAGAGACGGGGTCTCACCGTGTTAGCCAGGATGGTCTCGATCTCCTGACCTCATGATCCACCCGTCTCGGCCTCCTAAAGTGCTGGGATTACAGGCTTGAGCCACCGCGCCCGGCCCAGTTTTTTCATAATATGCATTTTCCATGAACTTTCTTAAGACCTCTCATATATGACAGAATTTTCTTCCTTTTTTAGACTAAATAATTTTCCATTGTATTTATATACTACATTTTCTTTTTCCATTCATCCATCAATAAATACTTAAGTTGCTTCCAACTCTTGGCTATTGTGAAATAATACTGCTAAGAACATGGGTGTACAAATACTTGAGTCCTTGCTTTTAATTATTTTGGGTATTTATATTTAGCGTAGAATTGCTGGATCATAATAGTATAGTACTTTTGCATGTGTAAATCTTTGAAGAATCACCGTATTGTTTTCCATAGCAGCTGCACCATTTTACATTCCCAATAGCAGTACACGGTGTTCTGATTTCTTCACATCCTTGCCAACACTTGTTATTATCTGTCTTTTTTATCATAGCTATCTCAGTGGGTGTAAATTGGTATCTCATTGTGGTTTTGATTTGTAGCTCCCCAATAATAATGATCTTGAACAGCCTTTTGTGCGCTTATTGACTTATCTACTGTGGAGAAATGTCTATTCAGATCCTTCGCACATTTTTGAATAGGATTATTTGTCTTTTTATTATCAACTTATCAGAGTTTTAAATGTGTATAAATGTTTTGAGGCCGGGTGTGGTGGCTCAAGCCTGTAATCCCAGCACTTTGGGAGGCCAAGACGGGCGGATCACGAGGTCAGGAGATCGAGACCATCCTGGCTAACACGGTGAAACCCTGTCTCTACTAAAAAAAATACAAAAAACTAGCTGGGCGAGGTGGCGGGCGCCTGTAGTCCCAACTACTCGGGAGGCTGAGGCAGGAGGATGGCGTAGACCCGAGAGGCGGAGCTTGCAGTGAGCTGAGATCCGGCCACTGCACTCCAGCCTGGGCGACAGAGCGAGACTCCATCTCAAAAAAAAAAAAAATGTTTTGGATACAAGTGCTTTATCAGATATAAAATTTGCAAATATTTTCTCCCATTCTAAGGGTTGTCTTTTTGCTTTCTTGATAGTGTCCTTTGAAGCACACAAATTTTTAATTTTGATGAGGTCCAATTTATACTTTCTTTGGTTGATTGTGCTTTTGTGTCATAGCTGAGAAACTATTGCTTAATCTAAGGTCATGAAGATTTACACCTATGTTTTCTTTTAGGAATTTTTATAGTTCAGCTTTTACATTTAGGTCTTTGGTTCATTATCAGTTTCACATTTGTATTGTATATGATTTTTTAAAAAGTTTTGTTATAGTTTTCATTAGAGTAGTGTAACATACTAAACTCCACTAAACTTGGATGTTATCCATAGTATCTAGCACATGTAGAGAATTTTATCTTTTATTATCTCAATTTTATGGACATGCATTCTCACATTGTGATCTAGATAGGGCAGTGTAGTTATATTCACTCCCCAAACGGGAAAGACAAAGGCAGAAAGGTTGAACGACTTGTCCAAGATCATGGTGCTCACAAGAGGTAAAGCAAGGCTTAGAACTCATGTCTTCTGCTCTCACTCCTCGTGCCTGTTTCCACTGCTCTGAACATGTTCAGGGAGAGGATTCTGAAGGGAATTACCAGGAGGGTCATTGGGCACATTTTTGAGAATATTTATGTTGTAAAAGAGGGGTTCTCATTAAGGAAAGATACCAACAGTCACTAGAGATCTTGATAGGCACTTAATTTATAATATATCATGTAATCTTCCTAATAACCCTTCAAGAAAGGGAGAAGAAAGCTAAAAACTACTACTGAGTGTAATTTGTTCAAGAACACACACAAGGGAAGTAGGTGAACAGCAATTTGAACCTAGATCCTGGGGCCATCAGTACTCCTGGTGTAATTGGATGCTGGAAGAGGAAGTGCTGAGTGTGGAGTCCCACCAGCAACATAACTTAAAAAAATATATATGTATAGGCTGGAGAGCCTTTTTACCTCATTGTTGGCTGAGATACTCAAGCAAGGCAAGCTAAATTGTCTTTATTTGTTCATTACTAACTCAGATTCCAAAGTTTATCAATAGTATTTATAAAAACATTCACACACATATTATATACACACACACTATTTTTTTTTTTTTTGAGACGGAGTCTCACTCTTTCACCCAGGCTGGAGTGCAGTGGTGTGATCTCAGCTCACTGCAATCTCCACTGCTTGGGTTCAAGCAATTCTCCTGCCTCAGCCTTCCCAGTAGCTTGGATCACAGTCACAAGCCACTACTCCTGGCTAATTTTGTATTTTTAGTAGAGACGGGGTTTCACCATGTTGGTCAGACTGGTCTCAAACCCCTGATCTCAGGTGCTCAGGTGATCCACCTGCCTCAGTCTCCCAAAGTGGTGGGATTACAGGTGTGAGCCACTGCACCAGGCCCCCGACACACACGTTTTATCTTTAGTCATTGCAACTGTTTTCACAAAAATAATCCAACCCAATAATTGATAAATAGACCACAGGACTAGAAATGGTCAAACCGGATATTTCTAAAATGTGGCCATGTTTATTTTTCTTACGGTATTTTAAAAATTTTTTAGAATTTTTATGGGTACGTAGTAGGTGGATATATTTATGAGGTACATGAGATGTTTCTTATGGTGTATTTTTATTTAGGTTTTTCACGACTTGATGACCTTATCCATACCATGGTTTGTTTTTTTAAAAAAGCAAACACCACACACAGTCACATCATTTTAAATGGGAATAAGTGATTGCAGGAAATTTAATACCCGTGTCACATGTTGCTATGGTTTGAATGATGGTTTTCCCTCCCAAATTCAATTGTAACATAATCCCCAATGCAACAGTATTAAGTGGTGTGGCCTCTGGGAGGTGATTAAGTCATGAGGGTTCTGCTTTCGTGAATGGGGTTAATACCCTTATGAAAGGGCTCAAGGTTGATGGAAGTGCTCTCTTGCCTTTCTGTCCCTTCTACCATGTGAGGACACATCATGCATCCCCTCCAGAAGATGGAGCAATGAGGCACCATCTTGGAAACAGAGAGCTGCCATCACCAGACACCAACGTTGGCACTTTGATCTTGGACTTCCCCAGCGTTTGAAACGGTGATAAATAAATTATTGTTGTTGGCTGGGCACGCTGGCTTGTGCCTGTAATCCCAGCTCTTTGGGAGGCTGAGGCAGGTAGATCACTTGAGGTCAGGAGTTCAAGACCAGCCTGGCCAACCTGGTGAAATCCTGTCTCTCTAGTAAGAATACAAAAATTAGCCAGGAGTGGTGGCAGGCAGCTGTAATCCCAGCTACTCTGGAGGCAGAGGCAGGAGAATTGTTTAAACCCAGGAGGCAGAGGTTGCAGTGAGCCGAGATCACACCGTTGTACTCCAGCGTGGGTGACAAAAGCGAAACTCTGTCTCAAAAAAAAAAAAAAAAAAAAAAAAAATTCTCTATAAATTACCCAGTCTCAGATGTTTTGTTATAGCAGCACAAATGGACAAAAACATACGTGTAATCCTCCCATCACAGAGGGAGTCACTGAGGCACCGAAAAGTGGGCTAGATTCCTGCTTCTAGTACTTGCTTGCCATTGTCTTTGGACAAATTACCAGGTTGTTGGGAGAATCAAGTAAGCCAATCCTTGTAACATCTGTCATAAACATTCAATAACGAACCTTATTGAAGAGTTAGGTGTGCCTTGGCTTCGATCACACAGCTAAGAGCTAGATCTGGGGCTAGGATACAGCTTCAGGCTTTGGATTTATGAGAAGAGTCACTTAGAGTTTTTGTTTAAAAGGCAGATTATCGGGGAAGGGTCTAAAAACATTGATTTAAACAGTAGTTGTGTTGTTGCGTGTACATGAAAACTGCCTCATAATAAAACCAGGTTTGCCTTGGTCTAATGACACCTTGACCATCATGACATTCACACAAGGCTTTTGCTTCTCCCACTCATAACCTCTCATGTTGTTTTTTTTTTTTCTAGACGGAGTTTCGCTCTGTCGCCCAGGCTGGAGTGCAGTGGCGCAATCTCGGCTCACTGCAAGCTCCCCCTCCCGAGTTCACGCCATTCTCCTGCCTCAGCCTCCCGTGTAGCTGGGACTACAGGCGCCCACCACCACGTCTGGCTAATTTTTTGTGTTTTTAGTAGAGACAGGGTTTCACCGTGTTAGCCAGGATGGTCTCAATCTCCTAACCTCGTGATACGCCCGTCTCGGCCTCCCAAAGTGCTGGAATTACAGGCGTGAGCCACCGCGCCCGGCCTCTCATGTTTAAATTTCTATTCTTTCATTCTTAAAGGGCTGACCTTTTCCTGATCTCCTCTCCAAATTGATAGTGAAGTGCAAGCTGCTGCAGCCCGCCCCCCAGGTGCTGACAACAAGGACCAGTGTTTTAATCTTCTTAGAGAGCAGATCAGAGTGTGTTTAGAAGGCAAAGGAGAGGTTAAGCTAGCTCTGAAGGATTACTTTGTAAAACTGAACTTTCACCCTCCCTGTCTCCCTCCTACCTTAGCATAGCAGCACCCAGTTACCCAAGGCACAAAGCTGGCATCAGCAATGAGACTTCCTTCTCCTCATACCCAGTGACTCACCCAATCCTTTATTTTCCACGTCTTGAAAGGTGGAATGCATGCTGCCACCTCTCTCTAATACTGCCTATGCTGTGGTGATGGTGGTGGTAGTGGCTAACTGATGGGTGTTAGCAGCTATTATAAGGTCCTTACATCTATCAAATCATTTAGCCCTCAAAACAACTCTGTTACTTGCATTTTACAGATAAGAAACTGAGGCACAGAGAATTCGGTTAGGAAACCAACGTGCCGGAGATTATATAACTAGCAGCCCATCTGGATTCTTCCCATGGAGGCCCTGGGGCTCCAGAGCCCACCCTCTGCACCTCTCTAGCTACCAGTGCAGTCATCTCTCTTCTGTCCTTTGTATGCCCCAAATAAGCTTCTTCCTGACTGGTTCTAGGCTCTCATCTTGTCCCCCACCAATCCATTTCCCTTATTTTTGTTCGAAAACACAAATAGAAACATACCCCCATCTTTAGGTAAAACCCGACTTTTCCACTGCTCCAGTGCACTAAGCAAGTTCAACTCCTTAGCCTGGGCGGGCCTCTGTGTCATCTTAGTAAACCGCCTTTTAACTTTGTAGTTCCTGGGATTCACCCATGTTTGCTTAGCGGTCCCATTCCTCCAAACCCATAAATTCCTGGAGAAAAGGACTGGAGCTCAATGACATTTGTTAAATGAATTTTTGAAAAGCAACAGTGCTTTATTACTGGAAAGTGTTACAGATATTGTGAATTTTTTTCCTAGGGCTTCTTTCAATTTCGTTGAATTCTCGTCCAATATCATCGTAACATTTGATCAGGTAGTTTATCACCTTGTAGTGTCACTGTTCCTTTCTGTATCCTCTCGAAGCCTCCTGTTTTTCCTTTCCTAATTCTCTTCCAGCCCACTGCACGATCTAGTGTCGAATGGATGAAACATCTGAGAACAGTTCTTTAGCTGTCGGCCTAAATGACCAACTTCATGACCTCTCAAGGTCTCGCTCCCCCGCTACACGCAGCTCAGCTTCCAACATTCGGGAAAGGCGTGCCCGGCCGGCGAGGGGCCGCTGGGGCCGAGTCCCGGACGTCGCCACGCGCAGTGGGCTGCTGCGGCCGGCGCTCTCGGGAAAAGTGAGGGGACGGAGGCGCCCGAGCAATGTGGGTTTCGGGAACCGTGAATATTTCACTTTGCGTAGAGCCCCCTCGGGCAATGCGTCCCAGAACAGAGGGCTTCTTTCCCCCTGCCAGGGCTTCCCTCCAGTTCTCCACTCGGAACAAACAGCCTGCAGTTCCCGCAGCTGCAGCGCGGGCCGCGGAACACGCGCCTGGAGCGGGGCCCGGGCGGGACTCTGGAGCTGGTGCTGCTCCCCCAGCGCTCCGGCGCCGGGCCTCGCCGCGCGGCCTCCTTTCTCCCTTCCTCCCGCCCTGCTCGGCCGGAGGCGGCGGCGGAGGGGCGAGGTGCGGCCCCCCTTCGGCGGCACCTCCTCCCCGGGCAGGCGCGGGCGGAGCCCGGCCCGCCTCAGCCAGCCGCGGCGGGAGCAGCGCGGCGCAGCGCCGCGGGCAGCGAGCTCCGCATTCGAACCTCCCTCGCAAAGACAGTCTCCGCCCCACAATGCACCGCGGCGGGCAGCCTTTGAAAAAGCGGCGCGGCTCGTTCAAGATGGCGGAGCTCGACCAGTTGCCTGACGAGAGTGAGTAGCACCTCAAAGCACCCCCGCCTTTTCCCGCCTGCTGCCTGCCCCACGGCTGCACCGGCCGGGACGGACGGCCGTGCCCTCCGCTGGGCAGGTGGGCTGACTGCCAGCCCCACTGTGGTCCCCTAGTCCTCCCACTCCGGTGTTGCCGCCGCGTCGCCGCCTTTGTTATGGTGTCTGTGTGTTGGTTTCTGGGGTTGTGTGAGCGCCAGGGCCGGAAACCGAGAGCCCGGGAGTCCAGCCTGTGCCAGGCGGAGGCGGTGGCTGCTCCCCTGGCCCGACTCCGGCCCCCAGCCGAGGTGGGGGGAAGAGCGGCCCCCGGGCGCGGGGGCTGTCCTCGCAGCCTGCACCACTCGCCCGGCGCCGAGAGACGCCCGCCGGGGTTATGTAACTCGCCTGTCCCGGGGCCGGGGGAGGGCTCGGGCTGGGCACGGTGTGGTCCACGGCCCCTTCTTCTTGCCCCAGCTTCTGATCTTGTCCTGTCACAGCTCCTGCCTCTACGGGCACTTGTGATCTTCACTGTCCTCCCCGCCCCCCCACCGGTGTGTCCACCCCTGGAAGTGTTTCCGTGTCAGAGGGTTGGCCCCTTCCCCTGGGACCACAGGTGGCTGTGGACCTTTCCTGAGATCATCCAGCCCGGATACTCAGTATTCAGGTAGCCCCCGTCCCGCAGAGTTTATTCTATGTGTGTCTTAAGAGCCATGAAGGTACCTTTATGTATGGATGTGACCAACACAGCGTACATGTGCAGTACCCTGCCTGACACCCACCCTAGGGCATTGCCTCACCTATCCGTGTTTACTCACCCTGACGTCTAAGACGTGTATACTCACTTGTGTTGAGTAAGTAAAAGCACCAATTCCATAGTTTAAGGGCAATGGAACTTTTGTAATTTACAGTATTGCATAAATTATATGAAAAGGCAAATATGTTAGTTAATTACAAAAAAGTCCTGAATCCACATTCACTATTCAGTTTATACATATTTGTGAAAGGCTCAATCACTATTGAATCTATCTATGCACAAGGCAAATGGACTTTGAAAAAGAGAACTCAACATACCGATTCCATTTTCTTTGTGAGGTCATGTATTCTTAATAAGTTATAAAGTTAAAATAAAAGTTCAAGTTACCAAGCTGGTGAAAAGTTGTATTAAAAGTGTTGTGTTTTAAATTTGATAGAGAGCAGCACTAAGTACCACAGGAACTTTGTCCGTGATGGAACTGTTCTCTTTTGTGATGTCCAATAGGGTAGCCAAGCTACTAGCCATACGGGACATTTCAAATGTGGCTAGAGTGATGGAGGAACTGAATTTTGAATTTTATTTATATAGTCACATGTAGCTAGTAGCCACTGTATTGGATAGGGAACAGCTATTGACCAGTCATGAGTTGTATTGTTTATTTGTAGAATACAATTGATTGTGATTTATTTTATTTATTTATTTATTTATTTATTTATTTATTTTGAGATGGAGTTTCACTGTTATTGCCCAGGCTGGGGTGCAATGGCGCTATCTCGGCTCACTGCAACCTCTACCTCCCGGGTTCAAGCGATTCTCCTACCTCAGCCTCCCGAGTAGCTGGGGTTACAGGCATAAGCCACCATGCCCGCCTGATTTTTTTGTATTTTTAGTAGAGACGGGGTTTCTACATGTTGGTCAGGCTGGTCTCGAACTCCTGACCTCAGGTGATCCTCCCGCCTCAGCCTCCTAAAGTGCTGGGGTTACAGGTATGAGCCACCGTGGCTGGCCTTGATTGTGACTTTGAATGCTCCCAAATGAGTGTGGACCTACTAAGCACAGTGTACTTGTCATCCAAAAATGTTTTTCGTCATCCTTGGTATCTTTATCATAAAGATGTCTTATCACCTCTTGGATGTCACAATCACTAGAGCTCCTATTTTGGTTACTGCAGTCATTCTGTTGTAATGAGAGGCGTTTTAAGTGGCTTTCTTACAACTGCCGTTGGGAATATTTGCTTCATATCATCCAACATTTATTGAGAATTTACTGTGGTTCTTTGTAGGGACTTGGGATTTATATTAGGGTTCAAATTCCAGCTCCACTTTCAAATTAATATAACCTAATCATTTATATTACTTTGTGACATCTCTGGTACATTGATGTGTATTTGTGTGTATGTCTTGTTTAACCAGACTTCAGCTTTGTTGAAACCAGGGATTTTCTTTCTTTGTTATACAGTGCCACAAATCAAGTATACATAAATACTTAATTTATATGGAATTAATGCAAAGTAACAGGTATTATTAATGAAACTGGAGGAGGGTCTTGAAAAGGAAAAGCGATTTCAATTTGATACTGGAAATAACAGTATGTTTTTTGGCCACATTTAGTCAAGGAGTCTAGCTAATATATTATTCAGTAGTCAATATAACATTATCAATAATCAAAGCTACCATTTATTGAGTATTTACTATGAACCAGATGCCATGCAAAGGATATTATATGTATTTGCTCATTTAATCTTCATTTCAATTGACGTAAGTACTCACATTTTATATGAGGAAACTAAGGCTATCTTCAGCCCAGATCTTTCCTGAGCTCCCTTTCTTGATATCTCTTGCCTATTTCACATTTCTTCTTAGATGCTTCAAAGGCCCCTAGAACTGCACGAGTTTAAAATCCACCTCAGTCTTACCCCATGACAGATACTTGTAGTGATTCGAATGATTCCACTGTGCATTCAGCTGACAGGGCAGAAACCTAGAGATTTTCTTTGGCACTTCCCTCTCTCTCTTTTCTTTTCTTTTTTCTTTTTTTCCTGAGACAGGGTCTTGCTCTGTCACCTAGGCTGGAGTGCAGTGGTGTGATCTCAACTCACTGCAGCCTTTGCCTCCCGGGTTCTATCGATTCTCCTGCTTCAGCCTCCTGGGTAGCTGAGTTTACAGGCGCCCACCACCACACCTGGCTAATTTTTGTATTGTTAGTAGAGGCAAGGTTTCACCATGGCTAGGCTGGTCTCGAACGCCTGACTTCAGGTGATCCGCCCGCCTCAGCCTCCCAAAGTGCTGGGATTACAGGTGTGAGCCACCACGCCCCCCGGCCACTTTCCTCTCTTTCACTTCCCCTATTTAAGCCTTTACTAAGTCTGTACATTTTACCTTCTAAATATCTATCAATTCTACCCATTTCCTACCATCACCATAGCCCAAACTGTCACTATTTCTTCTCTTTACCAATTACCTCAGCCTCTCATTAATTCAGCCCCCTTCCCACAAACACAAAGCGAGTGGGATCCTTTCAAAATGAATATATGACATCCTCCTGTTAGAAACCCTTAGTAGCTGTAAGACCCTTTGTGGTCTGGCTGCTCCCTACCTCTCAGCTTTATGTCGTACCACTTGTCCCCTCATTCTATCCCTTTGGGTTAAATTGGACCTTTTTCATTCCCTATACTCACCAGTCTCCCCTTTTCTCCAGGGTCTTTGCACATGCTGTTCTCTCAACCTGGAATGCTAACCCCTCACACCCCCCTTACTTTCAGTTAACTTGTAATTATCTTTTAGATCCCCTTTTATGCTTCTTCAGAGAGCCATTTCCCATCCTCCCTGACTAAATTATGTCTTCTTTAAATCTGTTTTTTGTTTTTTAAAGAGACAGGGTCTCTGTCTGTTGTGTAGACTTGAGTGCAGAGGCATGATCATGGCTCACTGCAGCCTTGATCTTCTGGGCTCAGGAGATCCTCCGGCATCAGTCTCCCCAGTAGCTGGGACCACAGGCATGTACCACCATGCCCAACAAGGTTTTTGTTTTTGTTTTTCTATTTTTTATGGAGAGGAGGTCTCCCTATGTTGCTCAGACTGGTCTCAAACTCCTGGCCTCAAACTATCCTCCTGCCTTAGCCTTCCAAAGTGCTGGGATTACAGGCTTCAGCCACCACGCAGGGCCTATCTTCTTTATTTTTTTTTTAAAGATGGAATCTTGCTCTGTCACCCAGGCTGGAGTGCAGCGGTGCAATCTTGGCTCACTGCAACCTCCACCTCCAGAGTTCAAGCGATTCTCCTGCCTCAGCCTCCTGAGTAGCTGTGATTACAGGTGTGTACCACCAAGCCTGGCTAATTTTTGTATTTTTAGTGGAACCTGACTGGTCTCGAACTCTTGACCTCAAGTCATTTGGCCCCCGCAAAGTGCTGGGATTACAGGTGTGAGCCACTGTGTCTGGCCAGGGCCCATTTTCTTTAAATCTTTTTGTATTGCTATGTAACTTCCTAGTGACAGCTATTAACAGTTGCAGTTTTGTATTTGTTTATGTGATTGGTTAGTAGCCCCATCAGAGCAGGTATTGTTTCTGTCTCCCTAATTGCAGTCCCAGTTCCATGCATAACACCTGGCTTACCTCTGACCTTTCATACTATTCTTCCCTATGCAAGCACAGTCACCCCTCCTCCCTTCTTAATACTTAACCTGTTTGTTCCGCCCAGACTCATAGCTTTGATTTCCTCCTCTGTCACAGCTAGTTTTTTAGATGTTACCTCCTCAGAGAAACCATTTGTACTCAAAAGTAAAGTAGTTCGTACTTAGAGTAATTCCCCCCTCCCCACCAATAACACCCTGTTTATTTCCTTTTTCATGAACTATAATTATTATGTACTTGTTTATTATATATATGTCTTTCTACTAGAGTTTAAGCTTCCTGAGAGCAGAGGCTTTGTTTGTCTTGTTCTTTGGGGTAACCCTAGCCCCTAACAGTGCTTATGGTAGGCATTCAATAAAATGTTTTTTCCACATCAGATGGGTCATGTGCTGACTTTTCACAAAGTTTGAGAGACACATCTCACACATGAGTATGAAAACGAAGAATCTTTAGATTAATGAACACCTTGTTAGAGCAAGATTCTAATTTAATCAGATTCACCTGACTGAAAAATCCATGTTCTTAACCTATTTTTTGATTGCTTAAAATAATACGGCATTATATCAAAATTAACTGTAATATATTAGTTGTTCTATGCACTTTTACGTGTATTAACTCATTTAATCTTCATTTTACACATGAAGAAACAATAGCACAGAGAGGCAAAGTAACTGGCTTAAGGTAACATGCAAGAAAGTGTCAGGACCAAGATTCAAACATAGCTAGTCTCAACCTAGAACCTGTTTTCTTTTTTTTTTTTTTGAGACGGAGTCTCGCTCTGCCGCCCAGGCTGGAGTGCAGTGGCCGGATCTCAGCTCACTGCAAGCTCCGCCTCCTGAGTTTACGCCATTCTCCTGCCTTAGCCTCCCAAGTAGCTGGGACTACAGGCGCCCGCCACGTCGCCCGGCTATTTTTTTTTTTTTTTTTTTTTGTATTTTTAGTAGAGACGGGGTTTCACCGTGTTAGCCAGGATGGTCTCGATCTCCTGACCTCGTGATCCGCCCGTCTCGGCCTCCCAAAGTGCTGGAATTACAGGCTTGAGCCACCGCGCCCGGCCAGAACCTGTTTTCTTAACCACTATGCTATCCTGCATCTAGAAAAAGGAAAAAAGGGCCGGTTGCGGTGGCTCACGCCTGTAATCCCAGCACTTTGGGAGGCCAAGCTGGGTGGATCACCTGAGGTCAGGAGTCGAGACCAGCCTGGCCAACATGGCGAAACCCTTTCTCTACTAAATATACAAAAATTAGCTGCATATGGTGGCATGCACCTGTAATCCTAGCTACCTGGAAGACTGAGGCAGGGAGAATTGCTTGAACCTGGGAGGTGGAGGTTGCAGTGAGCTGAGATTACGCCACCGCACTCCAACCTGGGTGACAGAGTGAGACTCCATCTCAAAAAAAAAAAAAAGGAAAAGGAAAAAAGGTTAAAGGTGATTGGTCAGAATCCCCAGGATACGGTTCCTGCCTTCATGGAGCAGGAATGGATATTCTTATGGCCTATACCCCTTCAGCTCTCTGCTTAAACATCACCTTTCATAGAAGCTAATCATGAACACCTTATATACAAATAGTTTTCCTTCCCCCCCATCCCAACCCTGCATATTCTTCTGCTTTATTTTTTCCAGAGTGCTTATCATGACTCGATAGCTGTTTTTGTTTGTCTCCCATAACTAGAATGTACATTCCATGAGAGCAGGGACTTTGACTGTTTTGCTTGCTGTTGTATTCCCATTGCCTAGAGCAGGTAGGGACTGGCATGCCATCAGCACTCTACATATTCAGTGAGTGAATGGTTACTACTTTTTCTCAAATGCACTACATATCTGTTGGTAAACAGATGTGTGTATTATCTACTGTTGCTGCTTTGCAGTTGTGTTGCGTTGTTTGAGACTTTTTAGCAAGATTTTGTGTCATTCACCCCCATGACTTTACTGCCTTTTGTCGTTAAGCTTCATTTGCCATACGGAAGCTGTTATGATGTCCTGTTAACTATTCTTCACATCTAGGCAAGAGAGTAGAGTGAAAATAAGTGTCTTTAATGCTAATAGGTGTCTGTTTTACAAGTCTCTTATACTGACCTGTGGAGGAACAAATCAGTTGAAGTTTAGTGATCAGAGATGCAGAGTGTTTAAGGATCTGAGATGAAGTGTTTCATAACTACCATACTTTATCTGTTGCTTCTCATTTTAAGTCTGTTACCCATTTATAGGAGATGTAAATCACGGCTGCTTTTGTTTAATAGCAAAGAGGATTAATCTGTCCTCTCTGATTTTTGTTCCTAGTTCATGTTCTTTTTTATTTAATCCCCTGAGATCATCCTTAATTATTATTTTTCAGATGACTTGGACTTTGCAATGTATACATCCAGTTCTGAGATTTTTAAATTTAGTGCTTTCTCACTCTCAAAAAGCTTCTTTCTCTATTGACTTTTCTACTTTCCCTACCCATAGATCCTATCATTCATTCACACCAGAACCTGTGGCCTGATGTTTCTCAAAGTGGGTTACCTGCAACAGAATCCCCTGTTGTTTATTAATAATATAGATTGAGTCTAGATTCTGTGTGTATGAGGAGCTTCCTTGTTATTCTAATTTCTTTTTTATTTTTTTAAGGCGGAGTCTTACTCTGTCTGTCAGGCTGAAGTGCAGTGGTGCGGTCACAGCTCACTGCAGCCTCAACCTCCCAGGCTCCAGCAAGCTTCTCACATCAGCCTCCTGAGTAGCTGAGACTGGAGGCACGTGCCACCATACCCAGTGAATTAAAATTTTTTTTTAGAGACAGGATCTCCCTATGTTGCCCAGGCTGGTCTCAGACTCCTGGCCTCAGGCGATCCTTCCCACCTTGGTCTTCCAAAGCACTGGGATGACAGTTGTTAGCCATCACACCTGGCCTCTAATGTACAGTAGAGTTTGTTTTATCCAGTGGACCCCTCCAACTTTAGCCCCTCTTGGCCGTTCTGTATTCCCTTTTCCAGCTTAAATCTTGAAGTATTGCATATACCTGCATTCTAGACTTTCGCTTGCTATGACAGTCCCTGAATCATTTCCATTGTCTGTTTTTCCCACTCCATTACCACGTCATTCTTTGCCTCAGTAGATGTCAGTTCCCTTTCTCTTTTCTTCCAGCACCACAGCACACCTGGATGAGGATCCAAAATTACCTCTGTCCCCACTCTTGCTCTTTCTTCTCTTTCTTCATTTTCTTCTCCTGGAATGGTCTCCAGTTCTCACAACTTCAGCAAGACTCTCATATGTCTCTCTCTAGTTCTTTCTTTATCTGAGTTCTGGTTTATAGTTTGAATGGTATGCTAGATATTTCTAATTGCACATTCCACCATCTCTTCAAACTCAGTATTACTAAAACTAAATGGATCACTTTTACCCCCAAACCAAAGTCTTTTTCTCTTTGGTTATGAAATAATTACTGATTTGTTTTATTTTTAATTTCAGGTTCTTCAGCAAAAGCCCTTGTCAGTTTAAAAGGTAAGAAGTATCGCATTTTTAGGTATACCATAGCTAAAAGTCTAATTCATTAAATTCATCTGGATATAGTGTTTCCCTTTTCCTTCTAAGTTATGATTCATTGTAGCTTTTCAGTATTGGTTTTCACTGATAACCTTAAATAAATATGCTTTTATAGGAGAATTGATCCTCAGTTGTTAGAAATTGTTTTTAAAAATTTCTAAAATTATTGATTAAAAACTTTTCTAATTAAACATTCCATAAATATTTAGATTAAAAACATTTGTTAAACAACTGTGCTGAGCTATATGTTAGCATAATTGTTTGTTTGTTTGTTTGTTTTTGAGACAGTCTCTCTGTTGCCCAGGCTGGAGTACAATGGTGCAATCTTGGCTCACTGCAACCTCTGCCTCCCAGGTTCAAGTGATTCTCGTGCCTCAGCCCCCTGAGTAGTTGGGATTACAGGCATGTGCCACCATGCCTGGCTAATTTTTATGTTTTTAGTAGAGATGGGATTTCACCATGTTGGCCAGACTGGCCTCAAACTCCTGGCCTCAAGTGATCTGCCCACCTTGGCCTCCCAAAGTGCTGGGATTACAGACGTGAGCCACTGTGCCCAGCAGATTTTTTGTTTATTTATTTTTTGAGACAGGGTCTCGCTCTGTCACACAGGCTAGAGTGCGGTGACGTGACTACAGTTCACTGCAGCCTTGACCTCCTGGGCTCAAGTGATTCTCTTGCCTCAGCCTCCTGTGTAGCTGCGACCACAGGCAAATGCCACCATGCCCAGCTAATTTCTTTATTTTTTGTAGAGAGGAGGCCTCACTTTGTTGCCCAGGCTGGTCTCGAACTCCTGGACTCAAGGGATCCTGCTGCCTCAGTTTTGCAAAGTGCTGGGATTATAGGCATGAGCCACCACATCTGGCCTGTAATAGCTTATTTTTAAGAGTCTTGCTTTCACTGGGCACGGTGGCTCATGCTTGTAATCCCGGCACTTTGGGAGGCCTCATGAGGCAGGTGGACCACTTGAATTCAGGAGTTCAAAACCAGCCTGGCTAACATAGTGAAACGCCGTCTCTACTAAAAATACAAAATTAGCCGGGAGTGGTGGCAGACACCTGTAATCCCAGCTACTTGAGAAGCTGAGTCAGGAGAATTGCTTGAACCTGGGAGGCGGAGGTTGTCGTAAGCCGAGATTGCGCCATCGCACTCCAGTCTGGGTGACAGAGTGAGACTGTCTCAAATTAAAAAAAAAAAAATCTTGCTTTCTAAGTAATAATGCCCTGAAATAAAAGAATGATAGTACTTTTCTCATTCTAAGAAAAAGTTTGACATGTTCCTTGGTCTCACTATTTCTTTTGGCAGGTACATTAGACTAACCCTTTTAACACAGTTCCTTTAAAATTTTACCTCTTGATTAAGATTCTAGTAGGTCAATAAATTTGGAACCAAGTTAAATATTCTCAAAGGTTCATTCGTACTTTTAGTTTTTAAAGCTACTGTATTGTTCTTTGGATTGGTGATTTACCAAATTAAATCCTTCTAGCTTGAGGAGACCACTTGTCTTCCAGAACACCCCAATTTCTTTGCCTAGCAGGATCAACTCCATCCCACTTCCGTTCCTATGCGATTCTTAAAAATTATTCCATTATTCTTTTTCTCCCAATATTAAACTCATTTCTCTCTCCCTTTTTTTTTTTTTTTTTTTGAGACTGAGTCTTGCTTTGTTGCCCAGGCTGGAGTGCAGTGGCACAATATCTCAGCTCGGGTCAAGTGAGTCTTGTGCCTCAGCCTCCTAAGTAGCTGGGACTGCAGGCATGCATCACCACACCTGGCTAATTTTTGTATTTTTAGTAGAGATGGGGTTTCGTCATGTTGGCCAGCCTGGTCTTGAACTCCTGACCTCAGGTGATCCTCCCACTTTGGCCTCCCAACGTGCTGGGATTACAGGTGTGAGCCACCATACCCGGCACTCATTCATCTTTATAAAAACATTTATATAAGTATTATGTATTTCTTATGGAAAAAATGAGAAAATGCTGATGAGCCACTAGAAGAAAATAAAAATAACCATCTTGTATATTCATCCTAGTTTTCTATGCCTCTATATAAACATCTTTTACAAAAATTAAACTCACCCCTCTTTATTTTCACAATATGTCTAATCATTATAATGTGTGTAATCATAATGTCTATTTGATACAACTTTTTTTCTGGTTATGTACAGCTCTGAAGACATTTCTCTGAATTAAGGAAAACGAAATAACCACGCTGATTTACTTTTTCATTTTTTGTGAGAGGACAGAGACTCGCCGTGTTGCGCATACTGAAGTGCAGTGGTACTGTCTCAGCTTGCTTCGACCCTGGCTTGCTTCGACCTTCGCCTCCCAGGTTCCAGCGATTCTCTGCTTTAGCCTCCTGAATAGCTGGGACTACAGGGGTGCGCCACCATGCCCGGCTAATTTTTGTATTTTTTGTAGAGGTAGGGTTTCACCATGTTGGCCAGGTTGATCTCAAACTCATGGCCTCAAATGATCCACCCGCCTCGGCCTCCCAAAGTCCTGGAATTATAGGCATGAGCCATTGCACCTGGCCTAATTTCCTTTTTATATATCAAGTGATACACATATTAAATCAGAAAACATTTAGAAATATGCTCTAAATACAGTCTGGCATGGTGGCTCATGCCTGTAATCTCAACACGTCGAGAGGCCGAAGCGGGTGGATCACCTAAAGTCAGGAGTTTGAGACCAGCCTGGCCAACATGGAGAAACCCTGTCTCTACTAAAAATACAAAAATTAGCTAGGTGTTTTGGCACACACCTGTAATCCCACTACTGGGGAGGCTGAGGCAAGAGAACCACTTGAACCCAGGAGGCAGAGGTTGCAGTCAGCCAAGATTGTGCCACTGCACCCCAGCCTGGGCGATGGAGCAAGTACTGTCTCATACACAAAGAAAAAATAAAAAAAGAAATGTGCTCTAAATTCAAGGTTAGAAAGGGCTTTTTCCATTTTTGATTCCCCGGCTTTCAGAATTGTACCAAAATTTATGATATAGTTCTTGGCAAGTTGGAATGGAGAAATTATTAAAAATCCAAAAAGAAAGAAAAAGAAGCACATGTTTCAGTATGGACATTTAATACTTTCAAGATGCATTGCTTTATCAAATTATTTAGAGAGTTTGACAGAAAAATACAGAAGAGCTTTTTCATTTATAATAAATTATTATAGTAAGTATATTTTTTCCATATTGGTAAATATTTTAGATATATGGCTGTTATGAAAAAGGCAGTATTCATGGTATGAAATCCTTTGAACTAAGCCAAAATTTTATTAGTATTAATTATTTATTACAGAGGGAAGCTTATCTAACACATGGAATGAAAAGTACAGTTCTTTACAGAAAACACCTGTTTGGAAAGGCAGGAATACAAGCCCTGCTGTGGAAATGGTAAGGAGTGAGTTTTTCTTACATTTTAGAATAATTATAGCTAAGTTGTTTGTATTATTGTCATGTGTAAATTCTTGCAGCACAGTAAAAAATTTACAAGTTTTTTTCCCAACCTCAAGTGTCATTAAGCACTGTTTGATCTTATTTAGATAAATTAATTTGTACCCAATGATGATCTGGTCATCATTAAGCATTTGTTCAGTAATTGTGTAATAGTTTCTTTAAATAGGAAAAACAAAAAACTACAACTTAAAATTTTATCAGATATGCAAAAAATTTTACATGGCTTCATTCAGTACCTGCAAAAATATGTACATATATATATATATATATATATATATATGGTAAGGTATTAAAATCTTGTATAGCCAAAAAGAAAAAAAATCATTGTGTAACTCAAAGGTAAGTGCATTTAGAGATGGGAAGTAGAGATGAGCATATAATTGACATGACTAACGATTTTAGGAACTCTGTTTCTCTCCTGCCCTGCCAGGTAGCCAGGAGGTTTTAAGGGTCTGTCTTGAAACAATCCTGGAGTTGGGATAGACAGCAGCAGTCGCAGTAGCCTGGGCAGCTGGCCACAATGAATGTGAGGGGCTTTCCTCACATGTCAATTCCATCATCTTCATTCCCTTCCTCCTCTGCTTGTGGTCAGGGAAGGGGGGCAGTGTAGAATGGACTTCCTGTCAGGACTATAGAGTATCAAGACTCTGAGTGGGTTTAATTTCTTTTTGTTTTTCTTTTTTTGAGACGAGGTCTCGCTCTGTTGCCCAGGCTGGTCAGGAACTCCCAGGCCTAAGCGATGCTTCCCGCTCAGCCTCCCAAGTAGCTGGGACTACAGGTGTGTGCCACCATGCCCAGCTAATTAAAAAAAAAATTTTTTTTGTAGAGATGGGGTCTCCTTGTGTTGCCCAGGCTGGTTTCCAGCTCCTGGGCTCAAGTGATCCTACTGCCTCGGCCTTCCGAAGTGCTGGGATTATAGGCATGAACCACTGTGCCCAGCCAGAGTGGGTTTAATTTCAAGGGTTTGTAGACCTGAGTGGATGTTGCCCATATGTTGTTAGCCCTCTGCATATGTTTCTCTTCCAAATAGCCATGAGGAGTGGGAGAAGGCTTTGAAAAGGGTGTAGGTCTTACTGCAATATTATTTCTTTTTCTCTCTATTAATGAAACCTCTGAACCTAGGGTGAACTGTAAAATTTTTCCTATTACAGACCCTTAAGTGTATGATGTACTTTTGGTACTTAAACAATTTTTTTAGTTCTATGGGTAATTATCAGATATCTATCATGTGTATCTTGTATTCTTATTTACAAATGAAAATTTGGTTAACGATTTTTGACAGCAAATCTAGTATAATAGTATACACATTTAGGCTTACTCTTCTAGAGTGGTTTAGAATCTTTGGCCCGGCCCAGCCCTATGCAGCAGACATATGTCACACGCCTGATTGGTATTAACCCAAGCACCAACATAATTTGAACTGGAATTTCTGGAACTTATTTTCCTATCACCACTGTCCAAGGCTGCCAGTGTACTAAGGAGACTTGGGGTTCAAGTTTTACTTTATTCATCAGCTAGGTATTTCATTCATAAGCAACTTGCATAAATACATCTTACTGCTTTCTAAATCTGAGGTTATTTATATTTGGCTTTGTGTGCTTTGTGTTGCCCATACTTTATTCTTCCATACTGCTGATAATCCAGAGTTAGCTCAGTTTTCCAAGTATAGAATTGTATTTTGGAACAAAAATGGGAGGGTTCAGCTTTTTCATTAAATGAAACATTTCTATCATAGCCTTTCAGAAATTCAAAACGAAGTCGACTTTTTTCTGATGAAGATGATAGGCAAATAAATACAAGGTCACCTAAAAGAAACCAGAGGGTTGCAATGGTTCCACAGGTATGTGTGTGCTAAAATTTTGTTTCATTGGAAAGGAAGTAAGCAAATGCTCAACCTAATAAAGTTTATATTTCTGTTACATTTTTAGTAACAAGTTCTTTTCTTTAAATTCGTACTGCTACTCTGGTCCTGTTTTAGTTACCTAGAAAACGTTATTTTTTTGATCAACTTTGAAACAGGATAGAAAGCTGGTCATTAGTCCTACAAATGCACAATTTTCTTTTAAGCATGGAGATAGTGGAAGAATTTGGCAGCATGGAATCAATTTTTAGATTTGCACTGAAATAAGGGGGAAAAAATGTTTTACTTGATCACCAAGACAAGTACGTTGAAGACTTCCTTTATCCAAGAGATGGAGTCTCACTCTGTCGCCCAGGCTGGAGTACAGTGGCGCGATCTCAGCTTACTGCTACCTCTGCCTCCTGGGTTCAAGCGATTCTCCTGCCTCAGCCTCCCGAGTAGCTGGGATTACAGGCTCACACCACCATGCCCAGCTGATTTTTATGTTTTAGTAAAGACGGGGTTTCACCACGTTGGCCAGGCTGGTCTTGAACTCCTGACCTCAACTGATCGGCCCGCCTCAGCCTCCCAAAGTGCTGGGATTACAGTCATGAGCCACTGCACCCTGCCGAGAGGAAAATATTTAGCATGAAATCATATCTCCTTATTTATTTTTGGCATTTAAAAACTCATAGTGGACTGGGCACGGTGGCTCATGACTATAGTCACAGAACTTTGGGAAGCCAAGGTGAGCGCATCAGTTGAGGCCAGGAGTTCGAGACCAGCCTGGCCACAATGAGAAAACCCTGTCTCTACTAAACATACAAAAGAACTAGCTGGCATGATGGCACACACCTGTAATCTCAGCTACTTGGGAGGCTGAGGCATGAGAACTGTTTGAAACCAGGAGGCGGAGGTTGCAGTGAGCTGAGATCATGCCACTGCACTCCAACCTGGTTAACAGAGCAAGACTCTGTCTCCAAAAAAAAAAAAATTAGACATGTAAAAATCAAAGGAATTAAAATTGGATAAGGAAATATTAACTTTAAGGGTAATGTAATTTTTGTCTTATCCATTTTATAACTTCTGATATAATCATTCCCTGTTTCTCTTTCATTATTTTCCAAAGTCTTATAAAACAAGATTTTCTAGTGTAATAGATGGTAGAGGTGATAGTCTCAACCAAGAATTTAGCATTAGGTTTTTTTTTGAAACTGAGTTTTGCTCTTCTTGCCCAGGTGGAGTGCAGTGGTGCGATCTCGGCTCACTGCAACCTCTGCCTTCTGGGTTCCTGCCTTAGCCTCCTGAGTAGCTGGGATTACAGGCATGTGCCACCATGCCCGGCTAATTTGGTATTTTTAGTAGAGACAGATTTCTCCATGTTGGTCAGGCTGATCTTGAACTCCCAACCTCAGGTGATCCGCCTGCCTCAGCCTCCCGAAGTGCTGAGATTACAGGCATGAGCCACTGCTCCCAGCCAGGTTTTTTTTGGGGGGGTGGGGGAGGGGACTGCATTGGCATGATCTTGGCTCACTGCAATCTCTGCCTCCCATACTGAAGTGATTCTTGTCCCTTAGCCTCCCGAGTAGCTGGGACTATAGGCACAAACCACCACACCTGGCTAATTTTTGTATTTTCAGTAGAGACAGGCTTTTGCCACGTTGGCCAGGCTGGTCTCGAACTCCTGACCTCAAGTAATCCACTCACCTCAGCCTCCCAAAGTGCTGGGATTACAGGTTTGAGCCACTGCACTCGACCCAAGGATTTAGCATTAAGTAAATTAAAAGCATGACCAGCAATCTACCCTACCAATAAAAACTCTTAAATGCCTTGTGATAATTTTAAACAGGAAAATATGTTCATGTTCTGTAGAATGAACAAAAATGTATCTTGAACTTCAAAAAAAATGCTGTCAAGGCCAAGTGCACATAAGCATCTAATAATTTGATCTTGTAATCCCAGCACTTTGGGAGGCCAAGGCAGGCAGATCACTTGATGTCAAGAGTTTGAGACCAGTCTGGCCAACATGGCAAAATGCCATCTCTACAGTAAATACAAAAATTAGTTGGGCATGGTGGCACACACCTATAATCCCAGCTCCTCACTTGAACCTGGGAGGCAGAGGTTGCAGTGAGCTGAGATCACAGCTGTACACTCCAGCATGGGTGACAGAACAAGAGTCTGTCTCAAAAAATAGATTAACTAAAATAAATTTTAAAATAATAGGAATTTGATCTTGTTGAAACTGAAATGCAATGTGCATTTCTTGGCTAAGTTAGCTGTTGTATACAAGGTTGAATGAACAAGAAATAGTTAAGTAACAATTTTGTTAGCTAGACTTTGGAATAGCTATGTTACTAAGATAATCTAGATGATTCACAAGCATATAGAAAACTGATCTTTAAGACTGTGACACTGTCCTGTTGCAACTCTATCCACTGCCTTCCTTCCTGAGCACATCACTCCTTCTGGGACTATTTTACAGAGCCCTTTTTAGCAATGGAGAGAATTCTGAGCAATACAGAACAAATATAATGTAGGATAAACGTGATATGAGACTTCAAATATGTGAAAAGTTTTTATATCCTCTGAGTTTTCTCTTTACTAGTTGTAGCATCTTTAGTTCTTTCCATCTTCCTTTACCTGACATGGCTTGTTCCCTTACCCTCCTTAGTCATATCTTCTAAATCTCTTGCATTTTGTCTATATGTTTATTTAAAGAACACCACCCAGAGCTGAAAAATTATGAAAACTAACTTTTACTAATTACTTATATGTTGAGTCCTGTTTTAAGCACTTCATACGTATTACTTTGATTTAATCTTCAACAACAACTATGAAATAGATTACTGTTATATTATTTCCCATTTTGTAGATAAGAAAACAGACACAGATAAGTATCTTACTCAAGAACTCAAAGCTAGGAAGTAAAGACTGATAACAGTCAGGCAGCCTGTCTCCAGAGTCCTACTTTAAAAAGAAAAAACCCAGCTTTGTTAAGATAGACTTTACATATACAAATCATATATTTAAAGCATACAGTGTGGCTGGTCACAGTGGCTCATTTTGAGAGGCCAAGGTGGGAGGATTGCTTGAGCTCAGGAGTTTGAGACCAGCTTGGGCAACAAAGTGAGACCCTGTCTTTACAAAAAAAATCGAAAAAAAAAATTAGCCAGGCATGGTGGTAGCACACCTGTGGTACCAGCTATTTGGGAGGCCAAAGTGGGAGGATCACTTGAGCCCAGGAGATTGAGGCTGTAGTGAGCTATGTTCAGACCACTGCAGTCCAGCCTGGGCAATAGAACAGAGATCCTGTCTGTTTTAATAATTTATGTTTCTGGTCTGGTGCAGTGGTGCATGCCTGTAGCACTTTGGGAGGCTAAGGCAGGTGGATGGCTTAAGCTCAGGAGTTCCAGATCGGCCTGGGCAACATGGCGAAACCCTGTCTCTACCAAAAATACAAAAATTAGCTGGGTGTGGTGGCATACTCCTGTAGTCCCAGCTACTCAGGAGGCTGAGACAGGAGAATCGCTTGAATATGGGAGGTGGAAGCTGCAGTGAGCTAAAATTGCGCCACTGTACTCCAGCCTGGGTGACAGAGTAGGACCCTGTCTCAAACAATCAATAAAAGATTCCCTTTAACAATGTGAATCTATTTTCCCATACCCAACAAGCGGGTCCTTAATATAGTTTTATATTCGATGAGCTACTAATACCCTGTATACCCTATTTAAAAATCTGGGTCAATAATGTAGTAGAAAGAAATAACACTTTTTGTGATAAGAATATAGTAATTTGGTTATTTATGCTAAACATCTCCTCACTTATAAAATTTTTCTTTTTTCTTTTTTTACATTAAAATTTTTTTTTTCGCCGGGTGCGGTGGCTCAAGCCTGTAATCCCAGCACTTTGGGAGGCCGAGACGGGTGGATCACGAGGTCAGGAGATCGAGACCATCCTGGCTAACACGGTGAAACCCCGTCTCTACTAAAAAATACAAAAAAAAAAAAACAACTAGCCGGGCGAGGTGGCGGGCGCCTGTAGTCCCAGCTACTCGGGAGGCTGAGGCAGGAGAATGGCGTGAACCTGGGAGGCGGAGCTTGCAGTGAGCTGAGATCCGGCCACTGCACTCCAGCCTGGGCGACAGAGCAAGACCCCGTCTCAAAAACAAAAACAAAAACAAAAACAAAAAAAAAAACAAGAAAAAACAAAAAAAAAAAATTTTTTTTTTCTCCTGAGAATGGTCACTGAGGGAAAACAAAGAAAAAGAAAAACAAAGTTATTTTTCTAAATGCAGCGTGATATCCTGAATTGGTTTCTAGAACAGAAACAGGACGTTAGTGAAAAAGCTGGTAAAATCCAAATAAAGCCTGTAGTTAATAGTATTGCACCAGTTTTGACAAATATACCAAAGTTACTATAAGATATTAATGTTAGGGAAAGCTAGGTGAAGGGCATATGGGAATATGCACTATCTTTGCAACTTGCCTGTAAATCTACAACTTTTCCAAAATACAAAGTTTATAATAAAAATTTTTAAATTTTGACCCTAACTAACCATCCCAATATGTACTTCCCTCATACAGTGATAGCCACTATAATTAGTTTGATTATCCTTTTGAGACCTTTTAAATATACTTTTAATGTATTCATAGAAAATATATAATATTGTTAAATGTATGTATATTTTTTCTTTTTCTAAATGTATGTATTCTAAAAATTACATTTGTAATATCATTTTCATGGTATTGTGCCATGTGTCATTCTGTAGTTTTTTTACCGTCTTTTTTTGAGATCTGGCCATGTTGATTGATTGAAATAGATAGATAGAATTCAGTGTTTCATTTCTTTTTACTGTTGAATAGTATCAATTTTATATCATTATTTATAAATTCACCCATTTGGGAGCATTTAAATTGTTTGTAAATTTTTACTTTGACAAATAATGCTGCAGTGGACGTCCTGAGCATGTTTACATAAATTTACACGTTTTTTTCTAGGACAGATGCCTAAAATGTGGAATTGCTGGGTCGTAGAATATGTACATTTAAAGTTTTTAAAGCGTACCAAATACTCTCCAAATAAATTGAATTGGGACGGTATACAGTGACTCACACCTGTAATACCAGCACTTTGGGAGCCCGAGGCGGGTGGATGACCTGAGGTTAGGAGTTCAAGACCAGCCTGGCCAATATGGCGAAACCCCATCTCTACTAAAAATAGAAAAATTAGCCAGGCGTGGTGGCACGTGCCTGTAGTCCCAGCTACTCGGGAGGCTGAGGCATGAGAATAGTTTGAACCTGGGAGGCGAAGGCTGCAGTGAGCTGCGATCGTGTCAGTACATTCCAGCTTAGGTGACAGAGCAAGACACTGTGTTAAAAAAAATTAAAAAATAAAAAGAAATTATACTGGTTTATATATATTAGAGTTCCTATTTTCCAAATGCCTCCAACTCAGTACAGAAGCAAGCATCTAGATTTTTGCTAATCTGATATATAGAAATAGCTTATCACTTGTTTTAGTTGGCATTTTATCTAAGAGCAAAGTTGAGACACTTTTCATATGTTTAAAAATGATTTCTTTCCTTTTCTGTAAACTGTTTATGCCTTTTCCCCATTTTTCTATTGAATTGTGGGTCATTTTGTTACTAGTTTATAAGAATTTTGTATATATTAAAAATATTGGCCCTTTGGACGTTTATAATGGCTGTAATTTTTTTTAGAGTTTATAGTTTGTCTTTTGACTCTTTCTGTCGTTTTTGACATACGGGATTTTAAAATATTTTAAGGGTCAAATATAACTTTCTTACCTTTTAATGGCTTCGAGTTTGTCATGCTCAGAAAGACCGTTTCTACACTAAAATTTATAGTTTTAGAATTCTCTCAGGCCGGGCGCGGTGGCTCAAGCCTGTAATCCCAGCACTTTGGGAGGCCGAGACGGGCGGATCACGAGGTCAGGAGATCGAGACCATCCTGGCTAACACGGTGAAACCCCGTCTCTACTAAAAAATACAAAAAAACTAGCCGGGCGAGGTGGCGGGCGCCTATAGTCCCAGCTACTCGGGAGGCTGAGGCAGGAGAATGGCGTAAACCCGGGAGGCGGAGCTTGCAGTGAGCTGAGATCCGGCCACTGCACTCCAGCCTGGGCGACAGAGCCAGACTCCGTCTCAAAAAAAAAAAAAAAAAAAAAAAAAAGAATTCTCTCGTATTATTTCATTTTTTTGGTTTAAATCTTCAGTACATCTGGAATTTATTTTGGAATAAGGGATGAAGTAAGACTGCAACCTAGCTTTTTTTTTTCCGCCAGAGGGCTACTTAGTTATCCTAGTAACATTTATTAGGTAATCCATCTTTTAAACATTGATTTAAAATGCTGCCTTCATCAAAGCTAAATTCGCGTAAGTATTTGGGATTACTTCTAGGCTTTCTGTCTCTACGTCTAGCATATCTCTGTATTTGCTAGTATCAAATTATTTTGGCTGGACATGGCAGCTCATACCTGTAATCCTAGCTCTTTGGGAGGCTGAGGCAGGAAGATTGCTTGAGCCCAGAAGTTTGGGACCAACCTGGCAACATAGCGAGAGCCGTCTCCACAAAAAATACATGAAACTAGCCGGGCAAGGTGGTGGGCGCCTGTAGTCCCAGCTACTCGGGAGGCTGAGGCAGGAGAATGGCTCAAACCTGGGAGGCGGAGCTTGCAGTGAGCTGAGATCCGGCCACTGCACTCCAGCCCGGGCGACAGCGCGAGACTCCGTCTCAAAAAAAAAACAAAAAAACCATGAATTAGCCCAATGTGGTGACACATGCCTGCAGTCCCAGCTACTTGGGAGTTTCAGGTGGGAGGATGGCTTGAGCCCAGGAGGTCAAGGCTGTAGTGAGCAATGTTTGCACCACTGCACTTCAGCCTAAGTGACAGAGAGAGACCCTGTCTCAAAAGAACAAACAAAACCAAAAGACACACACACATGCACAAAATTGGTTTAACATGACTTTATACTATGTTTTAATGCCTGTTAAGATATTATCACATATTTTTTTTTAAGATTTTTTTCCTTTTTTTTTTTTGACACGGAGTCTCACTCTGTCGCCCAGGCTGGAGTGCAGTGGTGTAATCTCTGCTTATTGCAACCTCCGCCTCCCAGGTTCAAGCTGTTCTTCTGCCTCAGCCTCCCGAGTAGCTGGGACTACAGGCACAGCCACCATGCCTGGCTAATTTTTGTATTTTGGGTAGAGATAGGGTTTCACTGTATTGGCCAGGCTGTCTCAAACTCCTGACCTTGTGATTCACCTGCCTTGGCCTCCCAAAGTACTGGGATTACAGGTGTGAGCCACCGCACCTGGCCTAAGATTTTTTCCTAAATATTTTTGTGCATTTATTTTTCCATGTAGACTTTAGAATCAACTTGACTAGGGAAAAAAATGGCCTGTTGGCATTTTGACTGGGGTTGGACTAATATTATAAATTAATTTATGAGAAATGACATATCTATAGGTAACATTGAGACTACCTAAGAACTGATTGTAGTTGCACTTAGTTCTTAGTATTCCACAGACTTTAACATTTTTTTCCATATCAGTCTTGCATGTTTCTTAAGTATGTTTCTACATATTTAATATTTTTTGTTTATGTCAATTTTTTTCGCTATTATAAACAGGATATAAACTCTTATGACCTGTCCAGTTATTATTTATATATAGAAAAGATAGTGATTTTTTTGAATTGTGGTTTTTGTATATCAACTTTGTATTTACCCATTTCATTAAATTTTCTTACTGTTTTTAATTGTTACAGTGGATTTTCTTGTGTTTTCACCTACAAGAAAATGGTAGTTTTATCTTCTTTCTAAATTTTATTATTCTTACCTGATTGGCCAACTCCTTCAAAACAGTGTTATGAAATAGCAGTCGTAGTTGAAATCTTTGTCATACTAGGTTAGTGGTGGTAGTTGAAATATTTGTCATTCTGATTGTCTTTTAATATTATGATACTGGTTTTTGGGTTGGAGTGGAGAGAAATGTTTTACTAGATTAAAAAAGTATCCATCTAAGCCGGGCGCTGTGGCTCACACCTGTAATCCAGCACTTTGGGAAGCTGAGGCAGGCAGATTCCCTGAGATCAGGAGTTCGAGACCAGCCTGACCAACATGGTGAAATCCGGTCTCTACTAAAAATACAAAAATTAGCTGGGTGTGGTGGTGCACGCCTGTAGTCCCAGCTACTCGGGAGACTGAGGCAGAATTGCATGAACCCGGGAGGCAGAGGTGCAGTGAGCCAAGATTATGCCACTGCACTACAGCCTGGGCAACAGAGCAAGACTCTGTCTAAAAAAAAAAAAAAAAACAGCAATAATCAAAAATAATCAGAGTGTTTAAAACAGCAACAAAAATTCCATGTTGAATATTGGTGAATCTTTTTGAGTACTTAAACATAATTTACCTTTTGCAAATTTATTCAGGGTTGTAAATGTTCATTTTTACTTAATGGAGCTATAAATTAATCTCTCTCGCTCTCTTTTTTTTATTGTATAGAAATTTACAGCAACAATGTCAACACCAGATAAGAAAGCTTCACAGAAGATTGGTTTTCGATTACGTAATCTGCTCAAGCTTCCTAAAGCACATAAATGGTGTATATACGAGTGGTTCTATTCAAATATAGATAAGTATGTATCATGGCTTATATTATGAATATTACTTGAATCATAAATTTAAGTTTTTCAAGTGTTTTAAACTACAACATTTTCTATAGGTCTATTTTGATCTTATTTTTCCCTGAATTCATTTTTCTATTCCACATTCCAGTTAGATCTATTCTGTTTGTTATAGTTTTCTTCCCCATTATCCTTGTTGGGGAAGAAAACTATACATTTTTGTGAAGAATTGATTAGAGTATAATTTCTGTGTTATAATTTTTAAAGACTATGGAGTAGAGATACCTTAAAACACCATTATTTGCAATGAATGAGATTCATTTTATAATTGAGATGTTAAGTGTTGGTATAATCATAGAGAAACCATTACTAATGGTAAAAATGGCTTAAGATTTTTAGGAGGGTAGTCTTTCTAGTTTGGATATGGTACTTAAGCACGTTAGGTATACACATATGCTTAAGTATAACATAGTATGAGATTTGACTGAAATACAGTTATTCAACAATGGAATTTACTGAGGAAAAGTTCTTATTTATAATCCTTCCTCATATGCCAGTCATTGCTGCTTGCTCTGCTGGATATTTATGTTTACTTCCCTTCTCTGTTTTCTATACCAGTTGCCTACTCTGGAGCTTGTGAATCTCATGAATGTTCATATGTGAGCCCAAGGCATTGATGTATCATTGCCAACACTGGTTCCTGGTTTCCCAGACTCATGAATAGAATTGTTTTATTTTTGTCCATAGGCTTAAGAGAGTTTTCAGGGTGTCTCAGTGTGATCTGAGTTCTTCTGGGATTCCCCCAAGCTAATCTAACCCTCTAGAGTCCTCCAGTGTCCCAAGACTGGTTTAATTCAAGAGAGGACTCCTTGGTGATGGTATTCCTTTGGGACAAAGATACTTTGTAGCTGCCTTGGTTTATCTTCACCTGATATAAGGCCAGGGCCAGGATAGCCTCCCAAAGGATATATCTGTATAAGAGATTGAACAAAAATCAGTGTCTTTTAGAATCACAACACAAATAATATTTCTTGAGCAACTTTTACACATTAGATGTTTCACAAATGCCAAGGATTTAGTTTTAGCACTTTGAATTTGTGCCAGTTTTTATGTATATGGGGTAGAAATGAAAGTTTAGCATTTTGTGATTTTATGTGTTTTAAGAAAGTAACACATTGTATGTAACCATTAAAATACGATTTCTGTTTTACAGACCGCTTTTTGAAGGTGATAATGACTTCTGTGTATGTCTAAAGGAATCTTTTCCTAATTTGAAAACAAGAAAGTTAACAAGAGTAGAATGGGGAAAAATTAGGCGGCTTATGGGAAAACCACGGAGGTAAAAATAATGTTTTTGTTTTTGTTTAAAATAAAATCAAGCCAGGAGCAGTGCATGTACTTATAATCCCAGTTACTTGGAAGGCTAAGATGGGGTATTTGCTTAAGGCCAGGGGTTCAGGGCTGTAGTATGCTGTGATTACACCTGTGAATAGTCACTACACTCCAGCCTGGGCAACACAGTGAGAACCTTCCTCTAAAAAGAATTAAAAAATAAAATCAATAAATAATAGTTGTTAGTATCATTACTACATTGATTTTTTTTTAATCTTTGAAATGACTAGTACCAAAACATAACTTTTCAGAATAATTGATTATGTATTAAATATATCCTGTTAACCAACTTTAATGTAGGTGCTGTTTATGCTTATGTATCTTATAATTAAATGCACAATTTCATTTTTGTTAGGATCACAGGTTTTGAACATAATTTTTTTGTTTTACGTTACCTATGTCCCTCTGTGTTCCAAAAAATACTTAAGAGTGTCCTAAAAAGTATTTAAGGATACTGTAAAGTTCTGTGTACATTTTTGTTATCTTTTGTGAAATCCTTTATCATCTCAGGAGCCTTCCCATAAATGCCTATTTTACTTTATATAAAAATAGAAGACAAATTTATCTAATATGTTAGTTCCTGAGAATTGCTCTTCATGCGAAATGATTTTTTCTTTTCCAGTGTTATCCTGGTAACACATTGGAAAACCCTATATTACTTTTGAGTGAAAATTGGAAATATGTTAGAAGAAGAGTTAGATCATTAGTTCTCACATTATGTCTATCTGCCTGGTAAAAAGTATGTGCAAGACTTTTTCATTTTAAATGGTGGGAAAGTTCAAGGAAGGTCTGTAAATATAAAGTGATTTGGTCAAATAGAAATGGAATTTAGATTTAATGATCTCTTTAGATGGTGATGAAATACAAAGAGAACTTTTAATTAAACTGCCAATTTGTATTAAAAGATGACCTTGATGGTGATGTTTTTAATATTTCTTATAATAACAAAATTAAAGTTTGGTATGTTATTTAGTGTGTTTCATACTCATAATTTATGGCCTTTGGTAATTACAGTAGGCCATTTGGTGGCTTTTTGCTGTCATTTTGTGTGTTTGAGCAAATTGAGTTACACTATTTCTAATTATTGTCCATCAGAGTAAGATATTGGTCACTATTTACTGTTTTGTCATAATTCTGTAGTTTGGGTGTCATAATATTTCTCTTGTTAATTTATCTTCTATTCTCTTACCATAACATTATTTAATCTTATAGTCCTTTAATTCATCAAGGTTAATTAATAGTTGAAGTCTTTTCTCAATAAAATATGTAGTTTTTCTTTCTTTGAGGAAAGCTAGGTATAATACAAATTATTGATACAGTAAACCTTAAAATATCTTAATTTGAAAAATCAATTGGTGAAACTCCATCCAGTTGGAAGGCAAAAAGGAAGAAACAAAGAGAGATAAACCACCAGGAAGGAACTTAAGAGGAAATGTGCAAGATACATATGAACAAATGTTAAGACATACAGGATCTTGGAAAAGAAGACTCAGCATCCTAAATTAGTCTATAAGTTAAAATCAGTCCCAATAAAAATATTAACAGGCCTTTTTTGTTTTTGTTGAGACGGAGTCTCGCTCTGTCACCCAGGCTGGAGTGCAGTGGCATGATCTCGGCTCACTGCAACCTCTGCCTTCTGGGTTCAAGTGATTCTCCTGCCTCAGCCTCCTGAGTAGCTGGGATTATAGGTGCTCACCACCACACCCAGCTAATTTTTGTGTTTTTAGTAGAGACAAGGTTTTGCCATGTTGGCCAGGCTGGTTTTGAACTCCTGAACTCAGGTGATCCACCCACCTCAGCCTCCCAAAGTGTTAGGATTACAGGTGTGAGCCATTATGCCTGGCCTCTTTTTTTTCTCTTTTTTTTTTTTTTAAGTTAGATGAGTTAATTCTAAAATTCACATTTAAGAGGGGAGAAATCAAGCAGGAAAATTCTGAAAAAGCAAAGTAAGAGAGACTCCATTTTAAAGAGCATTTTAAAATAGATTATAAAGTGATCATAATTAAAGCAGAGTAGTAGTGGTGCATAAATAGAAAAAGAATGAAAAAGAAGAAAATCTAGATACAGTCACAGATGTCTATGGGAATTTAGTATAATAGTTGCAATGGTTACCTCTCAAGTACATGGTGAAGAAGAGGATGGATTGTTGGTTTAATGGAAATCGAGACTACTGTTTAGTAGTCTATAGAAAAAAACAAGTTGTTCTCAGGCCTTACAATATTTGAAAAGGGTTGAAGATTTAAATTTTTTTTTAAATGAAAGAATAAAACCACAAGAGGAAAACATAGGAGAGTTTTACTTAATCCTGAATTGGAAAAGGCTTTTCTCTCTCTCCCTTTTTTTTTTTTGATATGGGAATCTTGCTCTGTCACCCAGGCTGGTGTACAGTTGTGCAATCTTGGCTCACTGCAACCTGCGCCTCTTAAGCTCCTACCTCAGCCTCCTGAGTAGAGTAGCTGGGACTACAGGCACCCGCCACCGTGCCTGGCTAACTTTTGCATTTTTGGTAGAGACGGGGTTTCGCCATGTCGCTCAGGCTGGTCTCAAACATCAGACCTCAGGCAATCCGCCTGCCCCGGCCTCCCAAAGTGCTGGGATTATGGGTATAAGCCACCATGCCTGGCCTGAAAAAGCAGGCTTCAAACCTAGGAGCCATGAAAGAAAACATTAATAAATTTGACTATACAAAAATAAGAACATTTTACATGGCCAAAAACAAAAGCCCATAAATAGTTGAAAGATAGTGACAGAAATATCCATCACATCTTATTACAGAGAGCTAATTCCCTACTATATAAAGAACTCCTATCAATAAGAAAATGTCAGGTAACCGATAATAAAAATGATTATAAATAGATGATTCAGGCTGAGTGTGGTGGCTCACACCTGTAATCCCAGCACTTTGGGAGGCTGAGGCAAGGAGGACTGCTTGAGCTCAGGAACTCAAGACCAGGCTGGGCACCATGGTGAGACCCCAACTCCACCAAAAAAAAAAGAAATTCAAAAATTACCTGGGCATGGTGGCATTCACCTGTAGTCCGAGCTACTTGGGAGGCTGAGCGGGGAGGATTGCTTGAGCTCTGGATGTTGAGGTTGCAGTGAGCCGTGATCATGCCACTGCACTCCAGCCGGGGCAGCAGAGCAAGACCCTGCCTCAAAAATAAGTAAATAAAATAAAAATAAAATTAGCCTGTTGGGTGACACTTGACTGTGGTCTTAGCTGCTCACTAGGCCAAGGTGGGAGGATCACTTGAACCCAGGACTTTGAGACTACAGTAAGTTATTATTGCCCCATTGCACTCCAGCCTGGGCAATAAAGGGAAACACTGACTGTTTAAAAAAACAACAGCAACAGATAATTCATAGGAAAGGAAAAAGAAATTGCTCTTGTAAATATGAAAAAAAATTCCATTTTACTCATAATGGGAAATGCAAAATCAAAGTTTGCTGAGATACAGTTTTTGTTTTGTTTTGTTTTGCTTTGTTTTTTTGAGACAGAGTCTCACTCTGTTGTCCAGGCTGGAGTGCAGTAGCATGATCTTGGCTCACTGCAACCTCTGCCTCCCAGGTTCAAGCAATTCTCCTGCCTCAGCCTCCTGAGTAGCTGGGATTACAGGCACCCGCCACCACGCCTGGCTAATTTTTGTATTTTTAGTAGAGACAACGGTTTCACCCTGTTGGCCAGGTTGGTCTTGAACTCCTGACCTCAGGTGATCCGCACACCTCGGCCTCCCAAAGTGCTGGGATCACAGGCGTGAGCCACGGCACCCAGCCAAGGTACTGCTTGTAACTATCAGATGGACAGAGTTCATAAAGGTTTTAATGTGTTGGGTTAGTAATGGCATGGTTAGTCATACGTATTACTAGTGAGAGATTAATTTTATATAATCTCTCTGGAGGACAATTTGGTAATATCTATAAAATTTACAAATTTCCATTCCCTTGACATAGCACTTAGAATGTGTAACACAGAACTACTTGCACACAGATGAAATTACATGTACAAAGGTATTTATTGCAGTATTGTTTGTAGTAGCAAAAGATTGGTAACAGCCTAAAAGTCCATAAATGGGGGAATGATTATAGTATGGTACTCCATATAATAGAAAACTGTGAAACCATTTAACGTAAAACAAAAACAGAAGACCGTTTCTATGTACTAATATGGAAACATTGCTATGCTGTGTCAAGAAAGCAAAATACACAACAGTGCATATTGTGGCTATTTGAGAAAAATAGAGGAACATATGCATTTTTTGATTGTATATGTCTAAGGTGTCAACGAAGGATCTATAAGAAAAGTATAATGGCTGGGCACCGGTGGCTAACACCTGTAATCCCAGCACTTTGGGAGGCCAAGGCAGGCGAATCATGAGGTCAGGAGTTCAAGAGCGGCCTGGCCAATATGATGAAACCTCATCTCTACTAAAAATACAAAAATTAGCTGGGTGTGGTGGTGTGTACCTGTAGTCCCAGCTACTCAAGAAGCTGAGGCAGGAGAATTGCTTGAGCCCAGGTGGTGGAGGTTGCAGTGAGCCGAGATCACACCACTGCGCTCCAGCCTGGGCAAAGAGCGAGACTCCGTCTCCAAAAAAAAAAAAAAAATTGTCAACTATAGGGAAATAGTATGGGTCCTGGGTTTAATGTCAAGAAGAGTTTTTTGGTATATTTTTAAAATTGATATATAATAGTTATACATATTTTGGGAGTACATGTATACAATATGTAATGATCAAATCAAGGTAATTGGGATATCCATTACCTCAAACATTTTTCTTTGTGTTGGGAACATTATAATTTTTCTCTTCTAACTACGTGGAAATAGTCAACAAAAAACAAAGTAAAAGAAAAATAAAAACAAGAAATAGTCAATTATTAACTATAATTTTCCTACTATACTGTCAAATACTAGAACTTATTCCTTCTATCTCACTGTATTTTTTTTTTTTTTTTTTGAGACGGAGTCTCGCTCTGTTGCCAGGCTAGAGTACAGTGGCACGATTTTGGCTCACTGCAACCTCCATCTCCTGAGTTCAAGCGATTCTCCTGCCTCAGCCTCCTGAGTAGCTGGGATTATAGGCACACACTGCCACGCCCAGCTAATTTTTGTGTTTTTGGTAGAGATGGGTTTCACCATATTGGCCAGGATGGTCTCAATCTCCTGACCTCATGATCCGCCCACCTCGGCTTCCCAAAGTGCTGGGATTACAGTTGTGAGCCACCGCACCAGGCCACAAGTCTGTTTTTATGATGCTACTTAGCTTACTAGTAACCCATTATCCTTTGCTTTATCTTCTCATATTCTTCCCATATATACAGCTTGAATCAATATTCAACAAGTTCAGAAATCATACAAAAAGTCATATTATCAGCTAAGATCTATGTGTATTCCAGTCCTTATTCATCATTGCTTACAACAATTTACTTTATACATTGCTTGTCTTTATATCCTTTTTTCTCATCGTGTTTGTTTAGTTTTTGAGACAACTTAAATGACAATAGAGCTCATAATGTACCTTTGAAAGTGAAAGCCATAACATGGCATGAACATGATGTTTAAATACTTTGCTTCATCCTGGGATTTGAAAATGGAAGCAAGATAGGCTCTAGAAATAAAAGGGAATTCAGCATTTATACTTTTAAGGCAGAAAGCATGATTAAAAGTTTACATAGTAGCAGGTCTCATCTGTAACTCCTGCATTGGTGTGTTTACTGGGTCACAGAGAAAATGTCATGTTCTTTTGGGTAGAATATTGAAATTGAACTTGGTCCCTATGAGATCTAGATTCCAGGCACAATTTCGTCACAGGATGGTGAAAAAATTATTTTGCTTTGTAGGAAGGAATAACCTGCTTTATGTTTTGTTTTTTGAGACCCAGGCTGGAGTGCAGTGCCGCAATCTCGGCTCACTGCAACCTCTGCCTCCGGGTTCAAGCAATTGTCCTGCCTCAGCCCCTTGAGTAGCTGGGATTACAGGCGCATGCCACCACGTCTGGCTAATTTTTGTACTTTAGTAGAGACGGGGTTTCACCATGTTGGCCAGGCTGGTCTCAAACTCCTTACCTCAGTTGATCTGCCCACCTCGGCCTCCCAAAGTGCTGGGATTACAGGTGTGAGCCACTGCATCCAGCTGATTTTAAGTTTTTAATCCCAGCACTTGAGCCAAGGAGGTGGAGCCCAGAATCGCTTGAGCCGGAGGTGGAGGTTGCAGTGAGCCAAGATTGTGCCACTGCACTCCAGCCTGGGTGACAGCCAGACCCTATCTCAAAAAAAAGAAGAAAAAAAAAAAAGATTTTAAGTTTTTATATGGGGTAGTTATCAGTTTGTATGTTTTTTATAATTTATTCTAGATGTTCTTCTGCATTTTTTGAGGAAGAGAGATCAGCATTAAAACAGAAACGGCAGAAAATAAGGCTCTTACAACAAAGGAAAGTTGCAGATGTTTCACAATTCAAAGATCTCCCAGATGAAATTCCTTTGCCTCTGGTTATTGGAACGAAAGTTACAGGTAAATGAAAACAAGCTAATTACTCTTTTGACTTGTAATTTTTAATCAAGGTAATCTTTTTTGTTTCTTTGGTTCTTATTTTATTTCATTTTTAATTACCAAGAAATATTTACAATAGACATCGTTAACCCTCACCCTATCCCTATCCCTCACCTCTCTCTGAGCCTGATTGATGCTCAGGGATGGAGTAGGAGTTCTGTAGTACACATCACTTGGTCTTTTTTTTCCTTAGTGACTTTGATTTTTCACTAGGATATGTTTACACGTACACATGGGACAAAATTCTGAAGGTGTAAGTAACCCAGATAATCTCCATTCGAGAAATGGCTTTTAAATTTAGAAAGCTTAAACTATAGCTCTGTGCAGTTTACAATAGAAGTTATTCTTTCTTCATGCATGAAATCTATTTTTTAAAGTAATTGGGAAAAAGTGTATTGGTTCAAAGTAACATCTACTACAATGTAAACTAAAGCCAACTGCCACAAAGATGAAATTTAATAATCTATTGGAGTAAGTATAGCTATGTATTATTTTAAAGTTTGTTTTTGTTTTTTTTTTCTTTTTGAGACCGAGTCTCCCTCTGTCACCTAGGCTGGAGTGCAGTGGCGTGATCTTGGCTCACTGTGGCCTCGACCTCCCGGGCTCAAGCAATCCTCCTGCCTCAGTCTCCCAAAGTGCTGGGATTACAGGCATGAATCACCACACCTGGCCATAAATTTTTTAAATTTTAAATTATTCTATATTTTCCTTCTACATTATTTGTTTTCCTTTCCTAACAAGCCTTGTCTGGTTAGTTCACAAACACCATTGTTCTCCTGGACTTTGGGTCTAGAAATAGTCCATTTCTAATGATCGAATAAAACTGAATTATTCACTAGTCTGCTCAACATTTTTAGGGGTGTAAATTTTGTCCATTTTATAGATGTGATTCTGTGTACTCATAATATGGAGAGAAAGTGCAAAATCTCAGGTTTAAGTTAATCCTTAATTACTTGGTGAAGGCAAATTACAATATATGTAATACAAGAAATAAGGTATTAAGTGGATAGAATAGGCTAGTAATTGTACTGAGTAATTGTAAGTGGACTTCAACCATTGAAAAATGGTCGGAGTAATTCGAGAATAGTTTTTGGAGGGAAGGGAACCTGGAGTTACATATTTATGTCATTTTTCCTGACTATAAAAGTGGTACATGTTTCTATTATATTGTAAAAATGATTAAGAGGAAATGTAGAAAATAGAGAAGAGACCAAATTATGCATATGAAATCCTAACACAGTTTATCTAGGAGAGACTAGATTTGGTAATAAATGAGTGTATATTGACAACTTACTGTGTAATCAACAGATTATAGATGATATGATCCCTGTCTTAAAACTAGTCAGGAAATAGAGGTGGAAATGGGATGAGATGGGTAGACAGCATATTTGAAAAGTATATTAGTTCTAAAAACTCCATATAAATAACTACAGCAATAAAGTCTAGTATAAGTACTAATGCTGACATACTGATTTATGCCAGAGAAATGCTGACGTGAGTCGAATGACTCTCAGACTTATTAGGAAATCCTTAAAAATTCATTGTTTCAGAATTTTAAGGACTGGTGATATTATTTGACAAGACTGAAAATCTTAGATAGTGTTTTTATGTAAGTACTCTTGTTACAGTGGTGAATAGGTTAGACAGGCTGTAGCAAAATGTGAGAAAACTACTAGAGCTGTTTTGTGTGTTGTGTTTTTTATTTTTGTTTTTGTTTTTTGAGACAAAGTCTTGCTCTGTTGCCCAGGCTGGAGTGCAATGGTGCGATCTTGGCCTACTACAACCTCCGCCTCCAGGGTTCAAGCAATTCTCCTGCCTCAGCTTCCTGAGTAACTGGGATTACAGGCATCCACCACCACGCCTGGCTAATTTTTGTAATTTTTTTAGTGGAGATGAGATTTCACCAAGTTGGCCAGGCTGGTTGGTCTCAAACTCCCAACCTCAAGTGATCTTCTGTCCGCCTTGGCCTCCCAAAGTGTTAGGATTACAGGCATGAGCCACTGCACCCAGCCTAGAGCTTTTTTTTCTTTTTCTTCCTTTTTTTTCTTTTCTTTTTTTTTTTTTGAGACAGAGTCTTGCTCTGTCGCCGGGCTAGAGAGCAGTGGCTCAATCTCGGTTCATTGCAACCTCCGCCTCCCACGTTCAAGTGACTCTCCTGCCTCAGGCTCCCGAGTAACTGGGACTGCAGGCACACGGCACCATGCCCAACATATTTTGTATTTTCGCCCAACGTATTTTGTATTTTTAGTAGAGACGGGGTTTCACCATGTTGGCCAGGCTGGTCTCGAACTCCTGACCTCGTAATCCACCCACCTTGGCCTCCCAAAGTGCTGGGATTACAGGTGTGAGCCACCGCCCCTGGCCTAGCCTAGGGCTTTTTTAAAGCAATGTTTTACATTTTCTCTTTGGGCTAGTGCAGAGGTCAGTAAACTTATGGCCTGTCGGCCAAATCTAGGCTACCACCCATTTATGTATAGTTTGTGAGCCTAGAATACTTTTTTTATTTGTAAATGGTTGAAAAAAATCAAAAGAATAATGATATGTTGTGACTTATGGAAATTGTATCAAGTTCACAGGGCCTCCTTAAGGAGTAAACATGCTCTAAATAAGTTCATAACTGAAACAGACCAACCCACACAAAAAGCAAGTGTGACAGGATCAAAAGGATCTGCCAGTAATTTTTTTTGCCTACAAGAAAAAAATTCAATACCCTATGCAGCATACAATAAAAAATTGCTATACTTGTGGGGAAAAAAAAGACAATTCCATAGTCAATAAAAATGTCATCAATAGAGATAGACTCTGAGATGACTCAGATGTTGGGATTAGCAGACAATGACTTCAAAATAGCTATCATAAGACATGTTCATGAACTTAAATGTAAATATAAATATAATGAACACAGGAAATCTGAGTGAATAAATGGACATTTTTCAGATAAAGAAAATGAATTTAGAACTGAAAAGTATAATATTTGAAAAGAAAAACTTGTGAATGAGCTTAAAAGCAAATTGGAAACAGTAAAAGAATGGGTTGGTGAACTTGAGAATGTATCAGTAGAAATTATCCAAGTATGAAAACAGGTAGGAAAAAAATGAAAAAAAAAAAAAAATAGACTCTCAGATCCCCCTGAGACAGTATTAAGCAAGATAACATATGTGTAATTGTGGTCCCCATAAAGACAGAGAAGCATTGGCACATAAAAAATATTAGACAAAACAAAAGCTGAAATTTTTCCAGAAGTATAGATCTAAGGTACTCTGAACCCCAAGCAGGATACCCACGTATACACAAAACCCATCATTAGACACAACACAGAAAATCTTCAGAGAAACTCTTAAAAGTAGTCACAGAAAAACAGCATATTATGTAAGAGGAGCACTGATATGGATGGCAGCCAACTTCATATCAGAAAAAATGCTAGGAGTAATGCCAAAAAAGTTCTTCAGACTGAAAGGAACTTTTTTTACATTACATGATATCGTATATAAACTAGAATCTACAGAAAGGACCATAGAACACCAGAAATGAATAAATATATGAATAAAATGAAATTATTGTGTTGCCAAGTTCTTAAATTTTATGTATGAACACACAGTATTAATTTAGTAGAAAGTAAAGGCCAGGCGTAGTGGCTCACGCCTGTAATCCCAGCATTTTGGGAGGCCAAGGCAAGTGGATCACTTGTCTCTACTAAAAATACAAAAATTAGCTGGGAATAGTGATGCACGCCTGTAATCCTAGCTACTCAGGAGGCTGAGGCATGAGAATCACTTGAACCCAGGAGGCGGAGGTTGCAGTGAACTGAGATTGCACCACTGCACTCCAGCCTGGGTAACAGAGTGAGACTCTGTCTCAGAAAAAAAAAAAAGAAAGTAATGTTGAGAGTGAGCATTATAGTTCCTAGCCCATTGTGGCTGAAAAACTTTAGTATGCATCAGAATCGAATCACCTGAAGGGTTTGATAAAACATATTGCTGGGCTCTACCTCTGAGTTTCTGATTCAGAAGGTCTGGGATAGGGCCTGGGAATTTGCGTGTCTGACAAGTTTCAAAGTAATGCTGCAGGTTTGGGAACTGCCTTTTTTTTAAAAAAAAAAAACACAAAACAAATGCAGAGAAGTATAGCTAAAAAGTCAAAAGAGAATTTGATTTTTTAAATACTGAATTTGGCCAGGTGCAGTGGCTCATGCCTGTAATTCCAGCACTTTGGGAGGCCGAGGCAAGCCAATCACTTGAGCCCAGGAGTTTGAGACCAGCCTGGCAACATGGTGAAACCCTGTCTCTACAAAAAATACAAAAATTGGTCAGGTGTGGTGATGTACTTCTGTAGTTCCAGTTCCTTGGAAGGCTGAGGTGGGAGAATTACCTGAGTCTCAACTGCAGGGAGAAGTGATTATACCACAGCACTCTAGCCTGGACAGAGTGAGACCTTGTCTCAAAAAAAAAAAAAAAATTATCTGATTTTAAAAAAAGATGGCAGGAAAGAAGGGACAAGGAACAACAACAAAAAACCCAAATGGGATAAATAGAAAATAGCAAGGTGGTAGACTTAAGTCTAGCTATCCTATTGTTATATTAAATGCCAGTGAACTATAAACACTTCTGCCAAGCACACTGGCTCACACCTGTAATCCCAGTACTTTGGGGAGGCCAAGGCAGGAGGATCACTTAAGCCCAGGAGTTTGGGACTAGCCTCGGCTACATAGTGTGTTGCGGTGATAAGACCCAACACCAGGTCGTGGGGACAATGAAGTCCGGCTGAATCAAAGGATTGAGAAAAAAGACAGTTTGAGAAAGAAAGTGGGACCAGGGGCCGATCGCAATTGTGGAGGCTGTGAAGGCCCCAAGCTCTGGGAGCCCTTGCTGTTTATTGGTAATCCAACAAAGAAACAGGTGGTGAGAATGTGGGGGTCAAAAAGGCAGGCACATGATCTACAGCTGTGACGGCTTAGCATTTATATAGAACATGTTCTGCTACTTGAGATAACAAGAATACAATCTAGGAGCCTAGGAGGGTTAGAAGAAAGCCAGCAAGTCTAGACACATTCTAGGGGACATTATGTCAGACATGCAAGCCCTGCCTCAGCTTTTTTCCTAACACTTAGCTTTTTCCCAACATAGTGAGACCCTGTCTCTACAAAAATTTAAAAAAAGGTCAAGCATGGTAGTGGGCACCTGTAGTCCCAGCTACTCAGGAGGCTGAGATGAGAGGATCACTTGAGCACAGGAGTTCTAGGCTACAGTGAGCTATGATCATGCCACTGCACTCCAGTTTGGGTAATAGAGCTAGACTTTGTCTCTTTAGGAAAAAAAAAAAAGAAAACCACTTCAATTAAAAAGTAAGGATTGACCAGGCATGGTGGCTCACGCCTGTAATCCCAGCACTTTGGGAGGCCAAGGCAGGCAGATCACTTGAGGTCAGGAGTTTGAGACCAGCCTGGCCAACATGGTAAAACCCCGTCTACACTAAAAATACAAAACTAGCCGGGTGTGGTGGCGTACGCCTGTAATCCCAGCTACTCAGGAGGCTGAAGCAGGAGAATCACTTGAACCTGGGAGGCAGAAGTTGCAGCAAGCCAAGATCACACCCATTGCACTCTGCACTCTAGCCTGGGCAACAGTGAGACTCTGTCTCAAAGAAAAAAAAAGTAAAGATTATGAGACTGGATTTTAAAAAAAGTAAGACTCATCTATATGCTGTCTTCAAGAGTTATACTTAAAATATAAAATCATAGACAGGTTGAAAGTGAAAAGATGAAAAAGATATGCAGTGCAAATAGTAACTGGAAGAAAGCTAAAGTGGCTATTTTAACATTAGAGAAAAATAGGTATCAAGACAGTATTGTCAGAGAGAAGTACTTCATAATGATAAAAATGGCCCATTCATCAGAAAGATATACCAATCCTAATATTATGTATGTATATACTATATACCTAACAATAGAGCTTCAAAATACATGAAAGCAATAGTTGAGATAACTAAAGAAAGAAATAGACAAATCCACAATGTAGTTGTAGGTTTTAACACCTCACTTCGAATAATTAATAGGTAGAAGAAGCCAAAACATGTATATACACATATAGAGGATCTCAACAACACTATCAATTATCTTGATCTAAATAATATTTTTAGAATACTACACTCAACAACTGCAGAATATATATGCAAATAACTTGTTTATCAACATATACCATATACTGGCCCATTAAAAAATGTCAATAAATTTTGAAAGATTGAAATCATATAGAGAATTTCTCTGACCACAACAGAATTTAATTAAGCATATTCCTTCTTTAGAAAATATTTTAGTAAACAAAGAGTAGTAGATTATTCCTCAAAAACGAGCAAAAAGAATAAAAAAGTCACTCTATTAGGGATTTTGCTGTAGGAACAAAGAATCTGGCAGGTAAAAAGTGACTGGACTTTGTGATTGTCATATACAGAGTTAGAAGCACAAGAGTTTGACAGATGCACTGGGTATTCAAAGTAATGGAAAATTTGAATAGTAGAGAAGTTTGGAAAAATGTCTAGACATGATACTTTAGCTACAGTATATAGGAAGTTGTTTGAGATGTGATACTTAAGCCACAGTTGTTCACCCCTGGAGAAATGAGAGTGTTAAAAAAGATATTAAAATCATTGATTTGTTAAGAAATTATAAGAATCTGAACTGTCCTGAAAGTAATCTTCGTAAAATGAACAATAATTCCAGGTTATCTGGGATTTTCTGTAGGTTATCTAAAGGAGTAAATGGAAAATAAATAAAAATTTTATTTATCAAATAAATTTTTCAAAAAATAGAAATGAATAGGAAAAAAAGTGCATACATACACAAACTTTTTTTTTGTTTTTTGTTTTTTGTTTGTTTTTTGTTTTTGAGAGTCTTGCTCTGTCTTCCAGGCTGGGGTGCAGTGGTATGGTATGACCTTGGCTCACTGCAATCTCTACCTCGTGGGCTCAAGCATTCCTCCCACCTCAGCCTCCAGGGACTACAGGCACATGCCACTACATCTGGCTAATGTTTTTGTATGTTTTTGTAGAGATGGGGTTTTACCATGTTGCACAGGCTAGTCTTGAACTCCTGAGCTCCAGTGATCCACCTACTTGGGCCTCCCAAAGTGCTGGGATTACAGGCATGAGCCACTGCGCCCAGCTTCCTTTAATTCTTTGAATATATTTATAACAGCTGCTTTTTAAGTCTTTGCTAAATATATTATCTCTATCAATTTATTACTGTACTTTTCTTGATTAAGAGCCGTACTTTCCTACTTCTTTACATGTCTAGTAATTTTTGGTGGAAAACTTGATATTTCAGATAATATAGCAACTATGTATTCTGATTTTTTGGAGAGTTGGATTTGCTTTAATAACTTGGCTATGCAAATACTGATGTCTTGCTTCATGTTTTTATTCTTATATTTATTATTAAACTTGGTTTCCAAAGAGTTGTGCCTGTGTCTGCATATAATTTAGTGGTCAGGGCTGGGTGCAGTGGCTCATGTCTGTAATCCCAACACTTTGGGAGTCTGAGGCGAGTGGATCACCTGATGTCAGGAGTTTGTGACCAGCCTAGCCAGCATAGTGAAACCCTGTCTCTGCTAGAAATACAAAAAAAAAAAAATTAGCCGAGTGTGGTGGCGGGCACTTGTAATCCCAGCTACTCAGGAGGCTGAGGCAGGAGAATCGCTTGAACCCAGGAGGCGGAGGTTGCAGTGAGCTGAGATCATGCCACTGCATTCCATCCTGGGCAACAGAACGAGACTCCCATCTCAAAATAATAATAATAACTTAATGGTCACCTAATGATTTGAACAGAGGTTATGCTCAAACATCTTGATTGGGAAAAGCCTCACATTGATTTATATGTGAGTTGGAGAACGTATATACAAAGTTGCTGCTAGTTTTCAAGTCATCTTTAGCTTTGACTTTTTGCCAGACTATTAGATCTTCCCCATCCATTTGCGTAGTAACCCAGTTAGCCAGGGATGGTAGAGAGAGCTTATTTCCACCCTTTTATAGCTCTCTAGTTTCCAGGACCTCCCTGTTAAATTTCTGACTGTCTTTCATGACCAACCAAAATTCTGGCTGGTTTTTGTGACCAACCCTGAACTAATAAAACCATTCTCATCAACCACGTTGATGGTAGTAGTGGGTATGTGAATAACCTCATACAAAAAGGCCACTGAGTCCCCCTGCCCTAACTTGAAGCTCTAGCACTTTTTCAACAATAAACGTTTCTTGTTTTCTACATTTGATCCATTTCCAGTACCCTGGAATGGTTTTTGACAATCTCATGACAATCTCATTCGTACTTGTTTTTTGTGGAGAGGAATTACCAGCCTCTTCATGCCACCATAACTAGTAGTCCTTTTCTATGTTTATATTTGTTTATTCAGCTTCATTATTCACATCTTCTGTATCCATGTTTACTTTTCCCTTAAAGGATCTGTCAGAAACTGAGAGAGATTTTCATCCTCTACAGTTGTGTTTTTATCAATTGATCCTTTTATTTTAAACAGTTTTGCATTGTGTATTTCTGTGTTCTATTAAAATGTTGTGTATTATACTATTTGGTTAGTCTAAAATATATTAGTTTGCCCAGTTTAAAGCCATTGATGCTGCTGTTCTTAAATTTTTTACTCATGTTGGATGTTTGTTTGGATTTCTCTGATGTTATTTTAGGCTGGACTTAAATAATAGTGACAGAGTTCATCTGTGTCATCAGTTCCAAGACTACTAGTTTTAGTGATTCACTAGAAAGACTCAGAGTACTCAGTACATGTACTCATGGGTAACATTTGTTACAGTGAAGGATACAAAACAAAATTGGCAAAAGAGTAAGGTGCCTGGGGCAAAGTCCAGAGGAAACCATGGGCAAGTTTTCAAAAGTCCTCTCCCAATAGAGTCATGCAAGACTTTTTAAATTCCCCCAGAGACAAGTTGTCACAACGCTTATAAGTGTTGTCTACCAGGGAAGCTCATTAGACTCAGTGACCAGAGTTTCTACTGGGGGCTGAGTATGTAGGCAACTTTTGCCTAGTACATACTAAAATTCCAGTCTTCTAGAGGGAAAGCAGGTATCCAGCATTAACCACATCGTCTGCACAATCTAGACACAGTAAACCACCATTATTAATTAGGGAACAGTGGGAACACTTCTGAAATCAAAGTTCCCAGATACCAGACAAAGGCCAACCTTGCAAGGAGGTTTTCCTAAGTATAGCAGTCTCAGGCCTGCTGTATTAAATTCTTTAATTCTTTTCTACACAAAATCTTTGTCTTTTTTTTTTAAATTGAACTACTCCTGGTGCTTCACTCATGAGTTTAATGACCAAAGTTCTTTTATTGTTTTTTTTGCAGTTAAATTATTTAAAATATTTTTCTCTTAATTTGGGAGTAATATAATTTTATTCATATGTGAAATTAGGGATCATCATATATAGTTTTGGTTTTTGTTTCAAAAAATCTTTGCTGTTTCTCTAAGCCAAAAATAAAGTGCATGCTTGTTTTGAAACTCTAATAGACAAAATACTGTACTATGATTTAAATTTCATGCTTGGAACAGTTTTATATTTGACTCTTCTTTGTATCTCCCACACATCATAATGCCTTTGTTCTTTTCTCAGCACGATTACGTGGTGTTCATGATGGTTTGTTCACTGGACAAATAGATGCTGTGGATACTCTTAATGCTACTTATAGAGTAACTTTTGATAGGACAGGGCTTGGAACCCATACCATCCCTGACTATGAAGTTCTCGTAAGTAGTATTTCATAATACATTTGTGTTTTATGCCTGTTAAATGTGTTATATAGAGTTTTCTTAGAAATCGTGTTTTATGATAGAATCAAGACTTTAGCTCACAGAGGAAGAGATCCTTAGGGGCCCCGAGCCCTATCTGCTAGACCCCTGGTTCGGAACTATACTTAAGTCTTCCATTTTCCAGGAACTAGAATTTCTCTGTTGGACCTTAACGACACGGCACTTTAGTATAACCAAACTGATGAGTCCTGACTAAATAACCTTGGAGAAGAAGCTACATAACATTTTCATTGCAGCTGTTAGGTTAAAGTATAGTCCTTTTGCAAAATTATTTTTAAAGTATGAAGTAACATTTGTACTTATTTGTTCTCCTGTTTTATTTTCAGAGGTATGCAGGATGGGTGTTAATTACCTTCGCTTTTGCATGATGAAACTCAGACATAAGTACAGTTGCGTAGTTTATTCAAGGCTCTAGATCTGGTTTCCTATTAGGCTGAGACTAGAATCGAGATCTTTTTTTTTTTTTGAGACGAAGTCTTGCTCTGTCGCCCAGGCTGGAGCGCAGTGGCGTGAACTCGGCTCGCTGCAACCTCTGCCTAGAATGTATTTTTATATATGTATGTCTGTCTTTGTAAATATATTTCCTAAAATATATATATCCTTAGTGCAGAAATACAATATTGCTTGATATCTCTCCACAATAGGAGAGAAAGAAAGTTGGAACTAAATGTAGAACAGAGTACACTACTCTTAAGTTTTTACATTAAAGGATTAAATCTTTAAACTCTCCTTTCAAAAAAAGTAAATTGGCTGGGCACGGTGGCTCATGCCTATAATCCCAGCACTTTGGCAGGCCGAGGTGGGTGGATCACCTGAGGTCAGGAGTTCGAGACCAGCCTGGCTAACATGGTGAAACCCCATTTCTACTAAAAATACAAAAAGTTAGCCAGGCGTGGTGGTGCGCGCCTGTAATCCCAGCTACTTGGGAGGCTGAGGCAGAAGAATTGCTTGAACCCAGGAGGTGGAGGTTGCAGTGAGCCCAAATCGCGCCATTGTACTCCAGTTTGGTCAACAAGAGTGAAGCTTGGTCTCAAAAAAAAAGTAAATTGCTTCTCTGTTTAATTAATTTAACTGTTTTTATGAGGTCACCCAAATATTTCTCCCTGGCTAAATAAGAATTGATTTTTAATTATTGTAGGATATATTCAGAAAGTCTAAATGCAGATAACCAAAGGTGGCCATAGAAAACTTTAATAATAATCTTTGATTCTCTGAACTATTTTGACCCCCCCCCTTTTTTTAAATTTCTTTTTGTCTTCTGGAGGTTCATCCTTTTGGCAGCAAAGTAGTGTTTTCATACTCTGTTTTAAGTTCTAGCCTTTGATCTGTATAGACTAATATGCTACTCTATAAATAATTAAATAGTAATAAATTCTATATGAATCATAGAATATGCACGAATATATATCTCAAGCTGAAATACAATAATTATAAAGCTTAAATGATGGTAAATTTCTTTAAGTTTTGTGGATTAATCTGTTTTCTCAGAGTAATGAGCCTCATGAGACAATGCCAATTGCTGCCTTTGGACAAAAACAGCGGCCTTCTCGATTTTTTATGACCCCACCACGGTTACATTATACTCCTCCTCTCCAGTCACCAATTATGGTAAGTATATTTTAGAAATATTATCAATAATTTAATTGATTATTACGAAGGTGAACTATATTCTTAAGAAATACACATCTATTACAACTTCAAAAGATACGCACACTGTTTTGAATTGAAAATATTAAATAACATAAATAGTTGCTTCACCTCCAGAAATATTTTCCTTTTTATTGGATTTTAATATAATATTAATTATAACAGAATTTTCTGTTTTTCTAAAAGTAAGATACTTCCTGGCTGGGCGCAGTGGCTCACGCCTGTAATCCCAGCACTTTGGGAGGCCGAGGCAGGCAGATCATGAGGTCAGGAGTTTGAGACCAGCTGACCAACATGGTGAAATGCTAAAAATACAAAAATACAAAAATTAGCTGGGTATGGTGGTGCGCACCTGTAATCCCAGCTGCTTGGGAGGCTGAGGCAGGAGAATCACTTGAACCTAGGAGTCAGAGGTTGCAGTGAGCTGAGATCACATTTGGCAACAGAGCGAGACTCTGTTTAAAAAAATAAAATAAAAAAATAAGTTTCTTCCTCTGAATAGTCAATGATTAAATAATTCCCTTTTATTCTCACAGGATAATGATCCTTTATTGGGACAGTCGCCGTGGAGAAGTAAAATTTCTGGCTCTGACACTGAAACATTAGGTGGTTTTCCAGTAGAATTTCTTATCCAAGTGGTAAGAATTGTTCTGAGTATCTTGGCTCTTTGTTTAAAAACTCAATGTATTTTATGTTATTAAGGTTGAAAATTTTTCTAGGGCCGTGTAGGTTTATCACCGTGTAGGTTTTAAGAGGTACTATTTCCAACAAAGCCTAAAAATAAAAGTTATAAAAAAAAGAAAAGACTTAACAGATCTTTTTCTTGAGCTTTGTCTTGTGTCTGAGTTCTTATTATTCTGCTATTTTAAGAGCTCAAACATTCTTGCATATGTTCTGTGAAATTCTGAATGTTTGGCTGTTAATAACTTGGGTAACTATGAAGGCTTTTATTTAGTAACCTCAGCATATTCTGCTATCATTAGTCAGTTCAACAGTTATGATGTCCTGGCTAGCTTATATGGTTAGAAGAAATTTTATTTCTTTTCAGAGACTAGAAACAGGTATTCACTTGCTAAGTACTTAGTGATTAGACACTGAGAAATCTAAGCCTAAACTGAAATAAGTGTAAGTATTATATTGGAAAATTTTCCTTATAGCTGAACTCTTAAAAATGTAATGAGTTTGAAAATTAGATTAAATAAATTTTTTAGTTTGAATCATAGTCTAATAATGTATTGTTTCATTTCCTTTTTGGAAAATGAAAACTATTTTGGCTTGGGATAGATAGGATCTTTATTTTCATTTATTTATTTAGAGACTGAGTCTCGCTCTGTTGCCCAGGCTGGAGTGCAGTGGGTCGATCTCGGCTCACTGCAACCTCCACCTTCCGGATTCAAGCTTTTCTCCTGCTTCAGCCTCCTGAGTAGCTGGGATTACAGGCATGCACCACTACGCCCAGCTAATTTTTTTTGTAATTTTAATAGAGATGGGGTTTCACTGGGCTGACCAGGCTGGTCTCCAACTCCTAACTTCACCTTGGCCTCCCAAAGTGCTGGGATTACAGGCGTGAGCCACCACACCCGGCCGATACGATCTTTATAAATAAAAATGTTTATAACATAATCTGTGAAAATATTCACAGTGTTCTTTTGCAGTTGATGTTATTTTAAGGAAAAGTCTTGTCAGTTGTGTGTCTGTGTATAGCATTCTGTGTTCCTCAATCACATTTTTTATTTAATATTTATTTATTTATTTATTTATTTATTTATGTTATTTGAGACAGAGTCTCACTCTGTCATCCAGGCTGGAGTGCAGTGGCACGATCTCAGCTCACTGTAGCCTCTACCTCCTGGGTTCCAGTGATTCTTCCACCTCAGCCTCCCAAGTAGCTGGGATTACAGGCGCATGCCACCACACCCAGCTAATTTTTTGTATTTTTGGTAGAGACGGGGATTCACCATGTTGGCCAGACTGGTCTCAAACTCCTGACCTCAAGTGATCTGCCCTCGGCCTCCCAAAGTGCTGGGATTACAGGCATGAGCCACTGCGCCTGGCCTATTTATTTTTTTGAGAAAAAGTATCACTCTGTTGTCCAGGCTGGAGTATAGTGGTGCCATTATGGCTCACTGCAGCCTTAACCTCCCAATCTCAGGCAGTCCTCCCACCTCAGTCTCCCAAGTAGCTGAGACTATAGGCATGTACCACCACTCCCAGCTAATATATTTTTTATTGGTTTTATAGAAATGGAGTCTCACTGTGTTACCTAGGCTGGTCTCGAACTCCTGGGCTCAAATGATCCTCCCACCTTGGCCTTCCAAAGTGCTAAGATTACAGACTTGAGTCACCATGCCCAGCCAATGATATATTGTTAGTTATCCTTGCAGTATAAAATTTCTCACACCTTTGGCTTCTTGAGGCAGATGAATATTTTTATATGAAAGACTGAAAATGTGATAAGAGCAAAGACTTATTCTTTTCACAAAGAAGACACTTGTTTTTAATTCTTTCTTTTAAATAGTAGAAGTAAAAACAAAGCTAATATGTTATATTTGAACAGGTGTTGTGTGTGTGAGTTTGAGAGAGATCCATAAGCAAAGGGAGCCAGAAGCTAAGTACTACTACGCTATGTCTACATAGTGATATTTTTATCGATCCTTGTTATATTTGATTTTTGATTCAGTACACTTTTTTCTTTAGAGAGGTTTTAGGTTCATAGCAAAATTGAGAAGAAGATACAGATATTTCCCATATACTTCCTGACCCCACACCTGTGTAGTCTCCCCCTATTATCTCCCACCAGAGTGGTATATTTGTTACAGTCATTACCTTCATTAACACATCATTTCACCTAAAGACCATAGTTCACATTAATGTGTTTAAGGGTGTGGAACATTTTAAGAGTTTTGACAAATGTATAATATCATGTATCTACCATTATGTATCATATAGAGTAGTTTCGCTGCCCTAAAAATCATCTGTGTTTCACCTTTTTATCCCTTCCCCTGAGCCCCTGGAAATCACTGATCTTTTTACTGTTTTCATAGTTTTGTCTTTTGCAGACTGTCATATATTTGAAGTCATACAGTATATAACCTTTTTATGTTGGTTTCTTTCACTTACTAGTATACATTTAAGTTTCTTTCATGTCTTTTCATGGCTTGATAGCTCATTTCTTTTTAGCATTGGATAATATTACATTGTTGGGATGTACCACAGTTTATTTACTCATTGACAAACTGAAAGGCATCTTGGTTGCTTTCGAATTTTGGCAATTACGAATAAAGGTGCCATAAACATCTGTGTGCAGGTTTTTGTGTAGCCGTAAGTTTTCAGCTCCTTTGGGTAAATACCAAGGAGTGTAATTGCTGGATCATATGGTAAGAGTATGCTTAGTTATATAAGAAACTGACAAGCTGTGTTCTAAAGTGGCTGTACCATTTTGCATTCCATCAGCAGTGAATGGGATTTCCTGTTGCACTACATCCTCATCAGCATTTGGTATTGTCAGTGTTCTGGATTTTGGCAATTCTAATAGGTTTGTTGTGGTATCTTATTATTTAAATTTGCATTTCCCTGATGACATATACATTTCCTCATTGAGCATCTTTTCATATGCTTATCTGCCATCTGTATATCTTCTTTGGTGAGGTGTCTGTTAAGATCCTTGGCTCATTTTTTAATCCAATTGTTTGTTTTCGTATTGTTGGGTTTTAAGAGTTCTTTGTATATTTTGGAAAGCAGTTCCTTATCAGATGTATATTTTACAAATATTTTCTCCCAGTCTGTGGCTTGTCTTTTCATTCTCTTTACATCTTTAACCAAACAGAAGTCTTTAATTTTAATGAAGTTCAGCTCATCATTTCATTCTTTCATGGATCATGCCTTTGGTGTCATATTTAAAGTGTTGTCGTAAAACCAAAGTCATCTAGATTTTTTTTCCTGTGTTACTTTCTAGGAGTTTTATAGTTTTGGATTTTACATCTATGTTTGTGATTCTCTCTGTGAAAGGTGTAAAGTTTTTCTCTAGATTCTTTTTTTGTTTTGTTTTGTATGTGAGTGTCCAGTTGTTGCAGCACCATTCATTGAAAAGACTGACTTTTCTCCACTGTTGCCCATTTGTTGAAGATAATTGATTATGTGGATTTATTTCTGGGCTCTCTATTCTGTTCCATTGATCTATTTTATTTTATTCTTTGCCACTACCACGCTGTCTTGGTTACTATAGCTTTATAGTATGTTTCAAAGTTGAATAGCATCAGCCATTCAACTTTGTTCTTCTACTTCAATATTGTGTTGTCTATAGTAGGTCTTTTGCCTTTCAATATAGACTTTAGAATCATTTTGTCAATATCCATAAAACAACTTGCCGGGATTTTGACTTGTATCGCATTGAATTTATAGATCAAGTTGAGAAGAACTAGTATCTTGACAGTGTTGTGTCTTCTTATCCATGAACATGAAATATCTCTTATTTAGTTCTTTGATTTGTTTCATCAGAGTTTTGCTCATATAGATCTTGTACATATTTGTTAGATTTATACTTGAGTATTTCATTTTGGGAGTATTAAGGTAAATGATACTGTGCTATATTTTTAATTTCACATCATACTTGTTTATTGTTGGTATATGACAAAGCAGCTGACTTTTGTATGTTAACTTTGTATCCTGCAACTTTGCTGTAGTCACTTATTAGTTCCAGGGATTTTTTTTTTTTTTTTTTTTTTTTTGTCAGTTCTTTCAGATTGTCTACATAGGCAGTCGTGTCACCCGCCTAAAACAGACATTTTTTTTTTTTATTCCCAATTCTACCTTTTATTCCTCTTTCTTGTCTTATTGCATTAGCTAGGACTTCCAGTATGATGTTGAAAAGAGTGATAAGAGAGGACATCGTTGCCTTATTCCTGATCTTAGTGGGAAAACTTCTAGTTTCTCACCATTAAATATGATATTTGACATGGGGTTTTTTTGTAGATTTTTTTTGGTTTATCAGGTTGGGAAAGTTGTCTATTCCTAGTTTACTGAGAGTTTTTATCATGAATGAGTGTTGAATTTTGTCAAATACTTTGCCTCTATCAATCTGATCATATGATTTTTCTTCTTTAGCCTACCGATGTGATGGATTATATTAATTAATTTTCTTTTTTTTTCCTTTTTTTTTTTTTTTTTTGATGGGGTCTTTCCCTTTTTTCCAGGCTGGAATGCAGTGGCACGATTTCGGCTCACTGCAACCTCCACCTCCCAGCTTCAAGCATTCTCCTGCCTCGGCCTCCTGGGTAGCTGGGACTACAGGCACATGCCACCATGCCTGGATAACTTTTTAGTAGAGACAGGGTTTCACTGTGTTGGCCAGGCTGGTCTTGAACTCCTGACCTCAAATCATCTACCCACCTCAGCCTCCCAAAATGCTGGGATTACAGGCATGAGCCACCACGCCTGACTTATATTAATTAATTTTCAAATGTTGAATCAGCCTTGCATACTTCAGATAAATCTCACTTGGGGCCAGGTGCGGTGGCTCACACCTGTAGTCCCAGCACTTTGGGAGGCCAAGGCAGGTGGATCACGAGGTCAGGAGATTGAGACCATCCTGGCTAACATGGTGAAATCCCGTCTCTACTAAAAATACAAAAAAATTAGCTGGGTGTGGTGGTGGTGCGGGCACCTGTGGTCCCAGTTACTTGGGAGGCTGAGATGGGAGACTGGCGTGAACCCAGGAGGCAGAGCTTGCAGTGAGCCGAGTTCATGCCACTGCACTCCAGCCTGGGCGACAGAGCAAGACTCTGTCTCAAAAAAAAAAAAAAGTCTCACTTGGCTGTGATCTTAAATCCTTGTATACATCATTGGATTCAATTTGCTAATATTTTATTGAGGATTTTTGCTTCTGTGTTTATGAGAGATACTGATCTATAGTTTTTTTCTTTTCATGTTTGGACAGGGGATCTATGTTGCCCAGGCTGGGCTAAGACTCCCGGGTTCAAGTGATTCTCCCACTTCAGCCTCCCAGTAGCTAGGACTATGAGTACATTCCATTATGCATGGCTTGTTGTTGTCTTTCACAGTGTCTTTGTCAGATTTTGGTATTAAGGTAATGCTGACCTTGGAGAATGAGTTAGGAAGTATTTTCTCTGCTTCTATCCTCTAAAACATTACAGAGGTTGGGTATAATTTCTTCCTCAAATGTTTAGTAGAATTCCTCAGTGAACCCATCTGGGCCTGGTGCTTTCTGTTTTGGAAGGTTATTAATTATAGACTCAATTTATTTAATAGATATAAACCTATTCAGAGCCTTCCACTTTTTTCTTGTGCGAGTTTTAGAAATTTCAAGGAGTTTGTTCATTTTTTTTTTTTTAGGTTATAAAATATATATATATATATATATATGGGCATATAGTTGTTTATAGTGTTCTTTTATTATCTTTTTAAAGTCCATAGGATCTGTAATGAGGCCCCTTTTTCATTTCTGAAATTAATAATTTGTGTCCTCTCTCTTTTTTCTTAGCCTAGCTAGAGGCTTATCAATATCATTGATCTTTTTAAAGAACCAACTTTTGGTTTTGTTGATTTTTTTTCTCTTAATTTCCTATTTTTAATTTTATTGATTTCTGCTCTAATTTATAATATTCTGCTTACTTTGTATTTAATTTGCTTTTTTTTTTTTTTAAGTTTCCTAAGGTGGAAGCTTAAATTACTGATTTTAGATCTTCTTTACTAATAAATGCATTCGATACTACAAATTTCCCACTAAGTGCTGCTTTGACTGCATCACACAAATTTTGACAATTTGTCTCTTTATTTTTATCTAGTTCAGAATATTTTTCCATTTCTTTTTTTAGATTGCTTTTTTGACTCATGTATTATTTAGACATATCTTCAGATTTTACAGCTTGCTTTGTTATTGATTTCTGGTAGAAGTTCATTGTGGTGTAAGAGCATACATTGTATGATTTCTATTCTTTTAATTTTGTTAAGGTATGTTTCATGGCCCAGAATGAGATCTTCATGAATTTTCTGTACAACCCTGAGTAGAAAGTATATTCTGCGGTTGTTGGATGAAGTAGTCTATAGATACCAATTATATCCAGTTAATTGATGATATTGTTGAGTTTATGTCCTTGCTGATTTTCTGCCCGTTGGATCTGTTCATTTCTGATAGGGGGGTATCCAAATCTCCAACTGGTGGATTGATCTATTTGTCAGTAGTTAATGTATTTTGCCTCATGTTTTGATGTTCTGTTATTAGGCACATAAATATTAAGTATTGTTGGCCGGGTGCAGTGGCTCACGCCTGTAATCCCAGCCCTTTGGGAAGCTTAGGCGGGCAGATCGCTTGAGGTCAGGTGTTCGAGACCAGCCTGGCCAACATGGTGAAACCCCATCTTTACTAAAAATACAAAATTAACCAGGTGTAGTGGCAGATACCTGTAATCCCAGCTACTCGGGAGACTGAGACAGAATTGCTTGAACCTGGGAGGCGGAGGTTGCAGTGAGCTGATGTTGCACCACTGCACTCCGGCCTGGGTGACAGAGCAAGAATCTGTCTCAAGGCCGGGCGCGGTGGCTCATGCCTGTAATCCCAGCACTTTGGGAGGCCGAGGCGGGCGGATCACAAGGTCAGGAGATCGAGACCACGGTGAAACCCCGTCTCTACTAAAAATACAAAAAACTAGCCGGGCGCGGTTGTGGGCGCCTGTAGTCCCAGCTACTCGGGAGGCTGAGGCAGGAGAATGGCGGGAACCCGGGAGGCGGAGCTTGCAGTGAGCTGAGATCGCGCCACTGCACTCCAGCCTGGGCGAAAGAGCAAGACTCCGTCTCAAAAAAAAAAAAAAAAAAAAAACAGAAAAGATATTATGTCTTCTTGGAACATTGACCCCTTTTTCATTATGTAATGCCCCCTTTTATTCCTGACGCCTTTTCTTGCTCTGGAGTCTACTTTGTCTGAAATTAATATAACTGCTCCTCCTTTCTTTTGATTAGTGTTAGCATGGCATATTCTTTATCCATTTACTTTTTTTTTTTTTTTTTTTTTGAGACGAAGTCTTGCTCTGTCGCCCAGGCAACCTCTGCCTCCTAGGTTCAAGCGAGTCTCATGCCTCAACCTCCCGAGTAGCTAGGATTACGTGTCCACCACACCTGGCTAATATTTGTATTTTTAGTAGAGACAGGTTTTTTCCACCATCTTGGCCAGGCTGGTCCAGAACTTCTGACCATGAGAAATGTGCCTGCCTCAGCCTCCCAAAGTGCTGGGATTACAGGTGTCAGCCACTGAGCCTAGCCCTGTTTTTTTTGTTTGTTTGTTTGTTTTTTGTTTTTGAGAACAGGGTCTCCTTCTGTAGCCTAGGCTGGAGTGCAGTGGCTCACTACAGCCTCAACCTCCTGGGCTTAAGAAATCCTCCCACCTCAGCCTCCCAAGTAGCTGGGACTACAGGCATAAGCCACCACACCTGCTAATTTTTGTATTTTTTGTATGGACATGGGGTGTCAGTGTACCCTAGGCTGGTCTTGAACTCCTTGGCTCGAGCAATGGGACCCACCTCGGCCTCCCAAAGTACTGGGATTATAGGGGTGAGCCACCACACCTGGCCTTCATCCATTTACTTTTAATCTATCTGTGTCTTTATGTTTAAAGTAGATTTCAAAGTGATTATTGATATAATTGGATTATCATACAGTAATATCTGTCATATTTATTACTATTTTCTATTCGTTGCTCATATTCTTTATTTCTATTTTTATATTCCACTCTTTTTTTTTTGCCTTTTATGGTTTAATTTATGTAATTCCTTTTTTTTCTGCTTTTTTAGCATATAGGTTATACTTTTTTCTTTTAACTTTCTTTAATGGTTGCTCTAGAGTTTACATTATAAACTTTTACAACTAATCCACATCCACTTTCAAATAACACTGTACAGCTTCATGGGTAGTATTAGTACCTGATAATAACAAAATAATCCTAATTAATCCCTCCTTTCCTTTGTATCATTGCTGTCATTATTTTATTTATACCTAAGCATGCATAAGCATATATACACATAATCATATATAATCAAATATGCTGTTGCTGTTATTATTTTGAGCAAATTGTTATCTGTTGGAACAATTAGGAATAAGGAAAATAAAAGTTTGTATTTTACCTTCAATGTATTCTTTCTTTGATACACTTCCTTTATTTATATATGAATTTCTGACATGTATCATTTTCTTTTTCTCTAAAGAACATCATTTAACATTTCTGGCCGGGCATGGTGGTTCACGCCTGTTGTCCTAGCACTTTGGGAGGCTGAGGTGGGTAGATCACTTGAGGTCAGGAGTTCAAGACCAGCCTGGCCAACATGGTGAAACCCCATCTCTGCTAAAAATACAAAAATTAGCCGGGCATGGTGGCGCTTATAGTCCCAGCTGCTTGGGAGGCTGAGGCATGAGAATCGCTTGGACCTGGGAGGTGGAGGTTTTAGGGAGCCAAGATCACTCCATTGCACTCCAGCCTGAGCAAGAGAGCAAGATTCCATCTCAAAAAAAAAAAAAAAGAAAAAAAAACCATTTCTTACAAGGCAGTCCTACTAGTGACAGATTTTCTCAAGTTTCTTTCTCTGAGAAAGTCTTTATTTTTCTTTCACTTAAAAAATTTTTGTTTTATTGGCCGGGCATGGTGGCTAACGCCTGTAATCCCAGCACTTTGGGAGGTTGAGGCGGGTGAATCATGAGGTCAGGAGATCGAGACCATCCTGGCTAACACGGTAAAGCCCCGTCTCTACTAAAATTACAAAAAATAAGCTGGGCATGGTGGCAGGCGCCTGTAGTCCCAGCTACTCGGGAGGCTGAGGCAGGAGAATGTCGTGAACCTGGGAGGTAGGGCTTGCAATGAGCCAAGATTGTGCCACTGCACTCCCACCTGGGCAACAGAGCAAGACTCCGTCTCAAAAAAATAAAAAAATAAAAAAATTATTTTATTTTATTTATTATTGTAGAGATGAGGTCTAGCTGTGTTTCTCAGGCTGCTCCAGAACTCCTGGGCTTAAGCAGTCCTCCCTCTTGGCCTTCCAAAGTGCTGAGATTATAGGCGTGAGCTATGATGCCCAGTCCTGTTTTACTTTTGAATGATAATTTCATAGGGTGCAGGGGTTTAGATTGCCAGTTTTTTTTTCTCAACACAAGACATTTCACTCCAGTCTCCTCTTGCTTGCCTGGTTTCTAAGAAGTCAGATGAAATTCTTATCTTTGCTCCTCTATCGGCAAAGTGTTTTCTTTCAGGGTTTTTTTTTTCCTTTTTTTTAGTATGTAGAGATGGGGTTTTGCCATGTTGCCCAGACTGGTCTCAAACTGCTGGGCTCAAGCAATCTGCCCGCCTCAGCCTCCCAAAGTGCTGGGATTACAGGTGTGAGCCACCATAGCTGAACCAGAATTTTTCTTCGTCTTGGATTTTCTGTGGTTTGAATATGATAGGTGTAAATCTAGAGGTTTTTGTGGCATTTTCTCTGCTTGGTATGCTCTGAGCTTCTTAGATCTTTGGTTTGGTATTTGACATTAAATTAGGGAAACTCTCATTCATTATATTTCAGATAGTTCTTCCTTTTTTTCTCTCTTTCCTCTCCTTCTTGTATTTCCATTAATGCATAAAGTTACACCTTTTGTAGCTGTCCCACAATCCTTGGACATTCTGTGCTGACTTTTTCAGTCTTTGTTCTCTTTGTTTTTTAGTTTTGGAAGTTCCTATTAATACATCCTCTTCTGAGATAACTGTTGTGGAAGGAAAAAAAAAGAAAAATAAATAATATATCCTCAAGCTCAAGAAATTTTCATCTCTCTGCTTGCATTGCCCATCTGTTCTTGCATGCTATTTTATCCATTAGAGGCCTTAGCTTATTACTCATAGTTCTTTAAAATTTCAACATCCCTGCCATATCTAAGGCTGGTTTTTATGCTTGCTTTGTCTCTTCAACTATGTTTTTTGCCTCTTTTCGTACCTTGTAATTTTTTCTTAATTGCCAAACAAGATGTACTATGTAAAAGGAACTGTGTCAGCCTGAGCTTCTAGACTGTGAACTTCACAAATGCACCTCAGTTTTTCCTCCTGTTAGGTGGTACGGGGTGGCTAGAGTGGGCTGGGATTGGGTTTTTCTCTTGCCCCAGGTCAGCTAGCCTCTGATAAAACCCTAGCATGTTAGCTTCTGGTTAAATACTTTTTCCTGAGGTCAGGCCTTGCTAAGAAGAACAGAATGCTCCATTTTAATTCAAAATTGTTAGTTTTCTCTTCCCCTTGCAGGAAACAAGAGGGTGTATTTCTGCAGTATTCACTAAGAAACAGATTAAGCCCCTGGAAGTAAAACTCACAAAAGTATGCTTTTCAAAAAACCCTCATAACTGGGTCCCATTGAGTAAATGCTTAATGGTCAGACTTGCCCGCACCTACCACATAAATTACAGTTCCGTTTTTCCTACCCCAGCACTGGTTCCTAGAGGTTTTTGCTCACATGTTTCTGCTCCAGTAAATTGTGATTCTACATATTTGCCTTTCATTCTTTCTAATTTTGTGGACAGTTTGCCTTGGCCCTCAATTCTCTTAGAGATCTAAGAAGTGTCGTTGATTTTTTAAGTATGTTCAGTTTTTTACCTGGTGTTAGGATGGAGTAGCATCTTCCAAGCTTCTTATATCCCAGACTGTAAACTGAAAGTCTATGTATTTGATTTTAGTACTTAATTTAAAATGTATAATCTATATGTAAAGCCTAGTTAAAACACTACTTCCACTATTATTTTAAGATATTTAAGAGGTAAAAATAAAAATTATTTTATGTCCTTACCTTTTATAGTATGTGAGGTTTTATAAAACTCAGTTTTGCTCTTAAGTGTTGAAGTTGATATTTTCACTTTTTGCTGTTCCAAATATATTTTTTCTTATGACAAAAGACACGTTAAAAATGTTTTGCTGCCAGGCACAGTGGCTCACACCTGCAATCCCAGCACTTTGGGCGGCCAAGCTGGAAGGATTGGGAGTCTAGGAGTTCAAGACAGGCCTGGGCAACATAGACAAGGATTGAGTCTAGGAGTTGACAACAAGCCTGGGCAACATAGTGAGACCCCCATCTCTATAAAAAATACAAAAATTAGCCAGGTGTGGTGGCATGCCCCTGTAGTCCCAGCTACTCGGGAGTCTGAGGTGGAAGATCACTTGAGCCCAGGAGGTTGAGGCTGCAGTTGAGCCATGATCACACTACTGCACTCAGCCTGGATAGCTATAAGCTACCACGCCCGACCTTATTCTTTCTTTCTTTCTTTTTTTTTTTTTTTCTTTTTTGAGACAGAGTCTTGCTCTGTTGCCCAGGCTAGAACGCAGCAGTCATGTGATCTCGGCTTCACCTCCCAGGTTCAAGCAACCCTCATGCCTCAGGCTCCCGAGTATCTGGGACTACAGGCTCGAGCCACCACGCCTGGCTAATTTTTGTATTTTTAGTAGAGATGAGGTTTTACCATCTTGGCCAGGCTGGTCTTGAACTCCTGACCTCAGGTGATCCATCAGCCTCAGCCTCCCAAAGTGCTGGGATTACATACAGGCATAAGCCACCATGCCTGGCCAAAAAAGGGTTATCTCTTAGAAATAAATAATAAGGGCTGGGCGTGGTGGCTCATGCCTGTAATCCCAGCACTTTGGGAGGCCAAGGCAGGTGGATCACCTGAGGTCAGGAGTTTGAGACCAATCTGGCCAACATGGTGAAACCCCATTACAGGCAGATTTCTTTTTTTTAGGAAACATAACTACACTATCTATTACATCTATAAAAACTTAAATGTCAATATCAAATATCCAGTTGGTATTCAGATTTTTCAGTTGTTTTTTAAATGTTGAGTCCCTTTTTTCTCCATTCAGCTTATTGAAGAAACTGGATCCATACAGTCTCCCATAGTCTCAATTTTTCTGACTAAATCCTTGTGGGATTATTTAACTTGTTCTTTGTATTTTATGTAAGTTGAAAATTATGTCTAGAGGTTTGATTGGATTTAGGTTTTTTGATTGGCTGTTTGTTTTCATGTGACTACTTTTACAGGTGGTTTTGTGTTCTTTTGATAGGAGGCATTTATTTATTTATTTATTTATTATGAGATGGGGTCTTGCTCTGTTGCCCAGGCTGGAGTCCAGTGGCATGATTTCAGCTCACTGCATCCTCCACCTCCCAGGCTCAAGAAGTTTTCGCACCTCAGCCTCCTGAGTAACTGGGACTACAGATGCAAACCACTAAACACGGCTAATTTTGTTTATTTTTTGTGGAGATAAGATCTCAAACTCCTGGACTCACGATCCCAGCTACTTGGGAAGCTGAGGCTGGTCACAAACTCTTGGGCTCAAGTGGTCTTCCCGCCTTGGCCTCCCAATGTACTGGGATTACAGGTGTGAGCCACTGTATCTCTGACCTATTTATTTTTTAACATTAGCTGCCATTGATTATCAATGCTTAGATCCATTCATTCAATAAGATTTCAAAATGGCTCTCACTCTGTCATTTATTCTTCCTAAGTATCATTGTAAACTCATGGATTTTAACATTTGGCTTTAGTTTGTTACCGTTATTATTCTTACTGGTCTACAAATTTCCCTATTTTGGACCAGTGAAAAAGCTTGTTCAAATTGACTCCTTAGTCCTTTTGACACGTCCTCATTACAATCGATTTTTAAAAAAATATTTGCTTGTCAGTTTAATCAGATATATAGAATACAGTGCTGGCCGGGCGCGGTGGCTCACGCCTGTAATCCCAGCACTTTGGGAGGCCGAGACGGGCGGATCATGAGGTCAGGAGATCGAGACCATCCTGGCTAACACGGTGAAACCCCGTCTCTACTAAAAAATACAAAAAACTAGCCGGGCGAGGTGGCGGGCGCCTATATAGTCCCAGCTACTCGGGAGGCTGAGGCAGGAGAATGGCGTGAACCTGGGAGGCGGAGCTTGCAGTGAGCTGAGATCCGGCCACTGCACTCCAGCCTGGGTGACAGAGCGAGACTCCGTCTCAAAAAAAAAAAAAAAAAAAATTGCTATGAGGCTGAGTGTGGTGACTCATGTCTGTAATCCCAGCACTTTGGGAAGCCAAGGTGGGCAGATCACTGGAGGTCAGGAGTTCGAGACCAGCCTGGCCAACATGGTGAAACCCCATCTCTACTAAAAATACAAAAATGGCCGGGTGCCCTGGTTCACACCTGTAATCCCAGCACTTTGAGAGGCCAAGGTGAGTGGATCATCTGAGGTCAGGAGTTCAAGACCAGCCTGGCCAACATGGCAAAACCTTGTCTCTATTAAAAATACAAAAATTCGTCGGGCATGTTGGTGGGTGTCTGCAATCCCAGCTACTCGGGAGGCTGAGGCAGGAGAATTGCTTGAGCCTGGGAGGCGGAGGTTGCAGTGAGCTGAGATCACGCCATTGCACTCCAGCCTGGGCAATAGAGCAAGAGTCCATCTCAAAAAAAAATACAAAAATTAGCCAGGTGTGGTTGTGTGTGCCTGTAATCCCTGCTGCTCGGGAGGCTGAGGCGAGAATTGCTTGAACTGGGAGGCAGAGGTTGCAGTGAGCCAAGACTATGCCACTGCACTCCAGCCTGGGTGACAGAGTGAGACTCTATCTCAGAAAAAAAAAAATGCTATGCTATATATATATGTATGTATGTATGTATGTGTTGAAACACTAAAACCTATTGCTAAAATATCTTACTAAAAAATTGGAAATTTAATGTCTAACCAATATACCTAAATGCCTCTGTTTATTCTAAAATATTCTTTTTTTGCAGACCCGATTATCAAAAATTCTCATGATTAAAAAGGAACATATCAAGAAATTAAGGGAAATGAACACAGACGCAGAAAAACTGGTAAGAATTTGTTTCTCTTTTTTTTCCTTCATTTGCTTGTCTAATTTTAAAATGGTGAGACCATCTATATCTATTGATTTAAAAATATCTATGGGAGGAAACATTCAGATAAATATTATTTTTAAATCCTCATTTGCATGAGGTTGTTCACACCTGTAGTCCACCTTCTTGGGAGGCTGAAGCAAAGGGATTGCTTGAGTCTAGAGTCAGAGACTGCAGTGAGCTATGATTCTACCCCTGCACTCTAGCCTGGGTGATAACAAGACCCTATCTCAATAAATGAATGAATACAGGAATAAATACATACATACATACATACATACATAAAAAAGTAAATATTCATTGCTATCACTATCTCTTGTTATACTGAACATATGCTAAGTAAACTGGCAATGCATTGCCCCAGACCTCATTATGCCATTGACTTTATAGTCGAATAGGATTAATGAGTATATTAGGTTCTTTGAACAGTTTACATGAGTCTGGAATTGCTCAGACAGATACCTATGACCAGGAAGTTGTAATGACAGGTTATAAAAAATGTTTCAGAATAAGTAAGTCAGGAAATATCTGTGTTGTCATCTTTAGGTTATCTTGACAACATTTATATCCTAATAATCTAATGAGTTCAAAAAATGAGAGCCAATTTTATTTATAAGATAATTACCAGAAGTCTTTTTTTTTTTTCTGAGATGGAGTTTTGCTCTTGTCTCCCAGGCTGGAGTACAGTGGCACAATCTCGGCTCACTGCAGCCTCCGCCACCTGGGTTCAAGTGATTCTCCTGCCTCAGCCTCCCAAGTAGCTAGGATTACAGGCACACACCATCACAACCAGCTAATTTTTGTATTTTTAGTAGAGACAAGGTTTTGCCATGTTGGCCAGGCTGGTCTCGAACTCCTGACCTCAGGTGGTCCACCCACCTCGGCCTCCCAAGTGCTGGGATTACAGGTGTGAGCCACAGCGCCCAGCCAGCCACAGCACCCGGCCCAGAGTTTTTTTAAAAAGCTGTTTATGTAGACACTATTCACTAGGAAAGTCTTTGAATTGTAATGAAATTCACATCTTGCTTAAGGGTATGTAGGATGGCAAATAGGTTTTATCTCATGTACCATTTCCAGTTTATTGAAAATGACTGTATAGAAGTCTGAAAGGGAGGGCTCAGTGACTGTGCTCAGGGGGCAAAGTGCTGTGACTAATTATCAGTGTCTGTTGTAAGTGCAAGAATGGGAGTAGTAGCACTGGGAATCTCTGGAATGAAATGTTGTAAGGGTATAGGTGTGGATACAGTTAGGTATCTACAGCTGCAAAAGTAGATACCTAAGTGAATAAGGAACAGTTCTCTTTTAGGATTATAGAATTTTTTTATTTGAAAAGTACTGAATTTTTAAGACCACAAATGTCGGGTGATTTCAGCGTAAGATCATCTGCTCTCTTTAGCAGTACAGATATTAAAACTTGGGCTTATTTCCGAGTTTAACTCGTTTAAGCATAATATGAAATTAGTATTCTCAGATACACAAGCCATCCAGAAGTGAAAAAGATTAGCTATAGCGTATTGCCATTACATATCTTAAACACAGAAATGTATGTGCATGCTTCTTTACTACTGGACTCATTCTTATCTTGGTTTCCATCAGTTCTACTTCTGCCCTTTATATTCTATGCCTTTTCAGTGCTGCTCCACCCCACTTCTATTTTTCTCTGGTCGCTTTATCATCTTTTCTATGTTTATGTATAAATTAAGTATTTCCCTTTAATATCACTAGTTAGGACTGTTTTCTTCCAAGTTCCATGCTTTAAAGCACTGGTCTTGCCTTTGCCCAGTTAATCTTATCTACTTTCAAATAGAGACCTATTTCGGGTTGTTTTGCAAACCAAGAAGATGCAGCCTTCAGTGTAAAATGAATTTGTATTCACAGAGACCGTTTTGATGTTGGCTTGACTTCTTAGCATATGAGAACTCTGTAGAAGTAATCTAATTGGCTTGATATGTTTTATTATTTGTTTTATTTATGTAAAAATAGTTTCCACATAAAAATTCAAATATTATGAAATGATTTAATCAAACTGTAGTTCTTTATAATGCCTTCTCCATAAATAGTATTAAGTTAGCATATGTTATAAATATGTTTGTTTATGTGTTTACCATATGGATTTCTTTTTCTGTGCATATACTAAAAATTATTTTCATGCAGAATGGAATTAAATTATGATATATATGACTGTATTGTGCCATAGTTTAAACAACTTCCTATTAACAGATATTTGAGTTATTTCCATCACTTTATTAATATAGTGTGAATATTTTTGTGCATTTGTTTGTGTCTATCTGTAGGATAAATTTTAGAAAGTAAAATGAAAGATTTAATGAAACTTAGTTTAAGAGGTAGGCTGAACATATTTTTTTCATATCCTTTATAATTGTACATAGAATATGAAGTACAAAAAGAAGTAAACAAAAAAAATGAAGCAGTCTGCTTAACAATGTCTATGAGATTTCAAAATTTTTTCTGGCATGTTTTTAGATGAAACAGAAACCATGGCTACAAGAGGCCCTAGATCCAGAGTTGGCAAATATGATGAAGTGCAGAAGTGAGATTAGTATTTTAAAAGGCAATTAATTCAAGGTCTTTCTCCTTGTTCCCCTTCATCTCAGTGACAGAACTCAAACGTGGCATTTACTCAAGTTAAAAGGAGAGAAAGAAGCACTTCTCTAAATAATTTGAATGTACTATTTGGGGAAAGTTAAGGTTTTTTTCTGCTTTTGGTAAGGGTAGACTAGGTAATTTGGATTAACCTTCCTGCTGTGAATAGCTGTTTCCTCTGGAATAAAATATTAAAATAACCTGCATGAAGACACTGGAGCATTAACAAGGCATTGAGGAGGCCGGGTCCAGTGGCTCATACCTGTAATCCCAGCACTTTGGGAAGCCGAGGCAAGTGGATCACTTGAGGTCACGAGTTCAAGACAAGCCTGGCCAACACGACAAAACCCTGTCTCTACTGAAAATAAAAAAATTAGCTGGGTATGATAGCATGCATCCCCAGCTACTTGGGAGGCTGAGGCAGGAGAGTCGCTTGTACCCAGGAAGCAGAGGTTGCACTGAGTCAAGACCGTGCCACTGTACTCCAGCCCGGGCAGCAGGCCAAGACTCTGTCTCAAAAAAAAAAAAAAAAGAAAGAGGAAGGAAGGAAGGAAGGAAGGAAGGGAGGGAGGGAGGGAGGGAGGGAGGGAAGGAAACAACAAGGCATTAAGGAATTATAGGATCTGGGAAAAGAAGGAAAGAAGTAAGGGGGAACCTGATGTTCAGGGTTGCTTTTTCCTTGGGGGCTTCTGCAAGTTCCAGAAAAGGTAGCTGAGAAGCTAAGTGGCATTCTTGAAAGGCTTATAGGGGTTGGAGGCCAAAATTAGAGTCCAGAGACCCACCGAGGGTTGGGCGAAGTTGGCAAACTTTTAAGTCCTCTTTGGAGGAATATAGCATTTTTATAGGCCTCAAATTATTTCTATAAATTTGTATATATAGTATCTAACACTCAATTTAAATTCAAGACACAATAGGAGACACAGTAATCCTAAGGAAAAAAGAAAATAAACTGTAGACAATAGGCAGACTCCAGACAATGGAGTTTTTAGAAATATATTTTAAATGCTTAATTTGTTAAAAGAGATGAGACAAAATTGAGAATTTTAGAAGAGAACTGGAAACAACAATAAAAAAGACCAAATGAAAACTATAAACTCTAGCAATCAGAATTAACCCAGTTGGTGGATACAACCACAGCAGATTAGAAACAACTAAAGAGAGAGCTAATAATTTAAAATAGATCAGAAGAAAATATCTCGAATGAAACATGAAAATAAAAATGAGTGGAAAATATAGAAGAGAAGAGACGATAAATAGGGGATACAGTGAGGAAGGTCTAATGTGTAATGAAATAGCAGAAGGAAAAAGAAAGAATGGAACAAAAGCAGTATTTTAAAAGATAATGACTAAAGGCATTATAAAACTGTCAAAAAACAACAAACCACAGATAGATTCCTATCAACCCCAATGAGATAAATAAAAAGATAGTGACTTTTAGACACATTATCTTTTTTTTTTTTTTTTTTGGAGACAGAGTCTCACTCTGTCGCCCAGGCTGCAGTGCAGTGGCGCGATCTCGGCTCACTACAAGCTCCGCCTCCTGGGTTCACACCATTCTCCTGCCTCAGCCTCCCGAGTAGCTGGGACTACAGGCGCCCGTCACCTCCCCCGGCTAATTTTTTGTTTGTTTTTTGTTTTGTTTTGTTTTGTTTTGTTTTAGTAGAAACGGGGTTTCACCGTATTGGCCAGGATGGTCTCAATCTCCTGACCTCGTGATCCGCCCTCCTCAGCTCCCAAAGTGCTGGGATTACAGGTGTGAGCCACCACACCCGGCCTAGACACATTATCTTTTTTTTTTTTTTTTTTTTTGAGACAGAGTCTGGCTCTGTGGCCCAGGCTGGAGTGCAGTGGCCGGATCTCAGCTCACTGCAAGCTCCGCCTCCCGGGTTCACGCCATTCTCCTGCCTCAGCCTCCCGAGTAGCTGGTACTACAGGCGCCTGCCACCTCGCCCGGCTAGTTTTTTTGTATTTTTTTAGTAGAGACGGGGTCTCACCTTGTTATCCAGGATGGTCTCGATCTCCTGACCTCGTGATCCGCCCGTCTCAGCCTCCCAAAGTGCTGGGATTACAGGCTTGAGCCACCGCGCCCAGCCTAGACACATTATCTTAAAACTGCTGAAACTAAACACAAAGTGAAAAAATGTTAGAGTACCCAGGGCAGGATGGGAGTGAGAAGTATGTACAAACGAGCAACCAACAATTTGTCTGAGAGCTCCCATCTCCACAAAAACAACAGGAGACAGAAGATAATGGAATGACATCTTCACAGGGCTGAAACGAAATAACTGCCAACCTAAATTTCCATAACCAGTGAAAATGCCTTCAAGGATAAAGTTAATACAAGGACAGTTGTAGACAAATTTATGGACTTTCTTACCAGAATATCTACATTAAAGGAAATACTAAAGTTTTTGTTTAAATAGAAGAAAAAACTTGAAGTTTGTAAAAGAAACATGAAGATTCAGGGAATGAAGAAACAAAAAGGGTAAATATGTGGATTAATCTAAGTGACACATTAAATAATTCTTGTGGCACTTAAAGTATAGAGAGAATTAAAATACACTATAATTGCCTGTTGGTCAGGGTAGGGGTGTATATACATATAGGCCTAGATAAATCAAAGATGGATGACATTTTAATCTCTAAGGAACCTATTAAAAGAATAGTAAAAGATGAATATCAAGCTAGTTAGGGGGAAGTAGATGGGAAATGGAACAATAAAAATGTTTAATTGGGGCTGGGTATAATGGTTCATGCCATTGGATTGCTTGAGGCCAGGAGTTTGAGAGTAGCCTGGCCAACATGGCCAAACCCTGTTTCTACTAAAAATACAAAAATTAGCCGGGCATGGTGGCACATGCCTGTAATCCCAGCTATGCAGGAGGCTGAGGCAAGAGAATCACTTTAACCCAGGAAGCAGAGGTTGCCACTGCACTCCATGCCACTGCACTCCAGCCTGGGCAACAGAGCAAGACTGTCTCAAAAAAATATATATATATATTTTTTAGAAAAATTAGCCAGGCATGGTATAGTCCCAGCTACTCAGGAGACTGATGGAGGAGGATTGCTTCAGCCCAGAAGTTTGAGGCTGTGGTGAGCTAGAATGATATCACTGAACTCCATTCTGGGTGACAGAATGCGACCCTGTTTCTTGAAAAAAAAAAAAAAAAAAAAGTATGCGACTGGCAGAACTAAGAAACTTTAACAGAACACTGTATTGGTGAGGATGTGGACAAGTAGGCATTCTTACACATAAATTAGTACATTTTTTATGAAGGGTGTACAGGGTCTCAGAAAATGATACCCCGAAATGAAGGCCTCGGGAGCAGCTCTCTCTGACCTTTTTTTGCCCACCTATCTTTGATCTCTCATTTTCTTCTGAGGCTAACTGTAGAAACCAGAATCCCTCTTCCCCAAAGCAGGTCATAGAAACCAGAACTCCTTTTCCCAGAAGCCAGCCTTATATAAAATCTGAGAATATTACTCCAGCTTGCCCGTCACCTTTGTGTGTAAAAATTGGTCATAAAGAAATTATTTGACCTACTTTGACTATAGGTCATAAGACCCCCATTCCAGACAGGATTCTGCCTCATACCCATAGGAAGGATTGCTGCAGAGAGAGGCCAAGAGAAATCTAGACAGGCCTTACTTGGATTTCCCTACTTTGTTAGCATTAGATCATACCCTGTTTGTCCAATCATATTTCTTTTTTGTTCTTTTCTTTTCTTTTTTTGGAGACAGAGTCTTGCTCTGTTGCCTAGGCTGGAGTGCAGTGGTACAACCTCAGCTCACTGCAGCCTCCAACTCCTGGGCTCAAGCAATTCTTGTGCCTTAGCCTTCTGTGTCCAATCATATTTCCATACCACTGTCCATATGCTTTGTGAACCTAAGCACAAAAATTGACAGTGTATTTTGTATTTTTCATTCTGAAGACTCTGGCGTCACATAAAGTTATAACCAAATAAATGTGTATGCCTTTTTTCCTATTAGTCTCTCTTTTGTCAGTGATTTTCAGTGAGCCTTCAGAAGGTGAAGGGGAAGTCTCTCTGGCCCCTACAGGTGCTTCGGCAATATCTGTCAAGATTTAAAATGCTCAAGTCTTTTGATTTAGCAGTAGCACTCCTGGAAACTTCCACACATATGTTTGCCTTTGTCCAAAATGACTACACGTTCATTGCAGCATGTTTGCAAGATCTGAAGGTTAAAAACAATCTGAATGTTCATCGAGAAGGAGCTAATTTGGGAGATTAAGGTAGGAAGATTGCCTGAGGCCAGGAGTTCAAGACCAGCCTGGGCAACATAGTGAGACCCTGTCTCTACAAAAATGTTTAGGAAATTAGCCAAGCACAGTTGCGGATGCTCGTAGTCTCAGCTACTCAGGAGACCGAAGCAGGAGGATTGCTTGAGCCCAGGAGTTTGAGGTTGCAGTGAGCTGTGATCGTACCACCGTACTCTAGCTTGGGCAATAGAGCAATATCCTATCTCTAAAAATAATAATAATAATAGTTTTTTGGCTTGGCACGGTGGCTTATGCGTGTAATCCTGGCACTTTGGGAGGCTGAGGTGGGTGGATCACGAGGTCAGGCCAATATGGTGAAACCCCATCTCTACTAAAAATACAAAAATTAGCCAGGCGTGGTGGCGTGCACCTGTAATCCCAGCTACCCAGAAGGCTGAGGCAGGAGAATTGCTTGAATCCGGGAGGCAGAGGTTGCAGTAAGCCGTGATCATGCCACTGCACTTCAGCTTGGGTGACAGAGCGAGACTCCATCTCAAAAAAAAAAAAAGTTTTTAAAATAAATTTTAAAAATAAAACATAATAAGGAACTGGTTACATGTGTAATATATTTATATAGTGTAACACCCTGTAACAGGGAAGCTCACTTGAACAAACCTGAAGATTTCAAGTGAGAAGATGAAAGTGCTGAGCATGTTTATGATACATTCCCATTCATTTGGAAAAGGAAGGGTGGATTCAGGAGGAAATATGTGCCTTTTTTGTTGTGTGTAAATAGACTATCTCTGGAAAGATGCTTAAGAAACTGGTAATACTGATTACTTCTTTTTTGTTTTTTTTTTAAATACTGATTACTTCTAAAGAGAAGAGAATAAGTAAGTGGCATTAGGGGGAGACCTAATTTTTGAATTTTAAACCATGCAAATGTATTTTCTGTTCCAAAAAAAATTAAAATTATCTTCAAGAGAAGATTAAGAAGAAAAGGTTGAGCTCTCTCAGAACATACTATTGAAAGCCAGAGATGGAAAATCTGAGAGAAAAATTAAGAAACAGAGAGTACCAATTCCATTGTCCAACATTCAGCCAATAGGGTACCCACAAATGGAGCAGAGAAAATAGAGGGGAGGGGAGTTATCAAAACAATGATAGAAGAAAATTTCCCAAAGCTAAAGAAGAAAGTGACCTAACTCACTGTTTACTCTTAATGTTGACTCAGTAGCTTTCCTTCATTGATCCTAGTTTTACTTTCTGAAACAGTTTTAATAAGTCTGCTACATCTTCTATGTGGTAACTATTAAGATATTTGGAGAATATGATGGGAGGCTTCAAGATGACTGACTATAGGCATTTTTGTACTCAACTCCTCCACTAAGAAGCAAAATAGTAAGTAGATAATCACACTTCAAATAGATCATCCAAAAGAGAATACTGGAATTCAGCAGAAAAGTGACAGGAAATATTTAAAGCAAGGAAGAAGAAAGTGAGACAGCCTGCTAGGCTGGGATCAGATGAGAGCCAAGAGAGACTCCCCAATACAGGGAAAGTGTAAACAAGAGATCCTCAGAAGTCCTCATTCCCACTGTCAGCTCCTGCAATCCTAGCCACAGGAGAGCCCTTGACTCTCATGGGTCCTGAAACTAACACACAGAGCTTTCGGGATCTTGTGCAACAGCACTGCTCCAGAGAGGAAGCTTGCACTGCATCTCACATGCTCCCTAAGACCTAAGCAGCTACAACAAGGTGCCATTTTAGAGCCCAGCCCCAACAGACTGTGCACTATCCCAGAACCTAGTGGCACCACAGCTGAGATGCAAGAGAAGAATGGCTGCTACCCCTAGGGTTTACGTGCATTTGACCATGGGCTACTGCACCAGGGACTGAAGCACCAGGGGCTGAAGCACCAGGGACTGAAGCACCAGGGACTGGCTACGGCAGCAGGGGCTGAAGTACAAGCGGCATGCGTGTTCTGCACCCACTGGCCTAGGCTGCCCACCATTGAAGGCAATGCCTCCCTCCCCAGTGTGGCAGGGCAGCTCCCCACCCAAGCATTCCACTGGTGGCCTGGGGGATTGCCCCACCCCTGCCTGCCACTGGTTGCACCTGCCCTTACCATCAGGGAGCCTGAGAACAAGACTGCTCAGCCCAGCTTCGGTCCCCCTGCCCCTTGTGCCAGAGTACACAGTCCAACAGCCAGGCTGTTGCCCAGCCCAGTATACCACCACTTGTACCTGAACACTCCTCCCAGGGGCCTGAGTTTGGGCCTACCCCCCAGCCACTACCACCACAGCTGGCACCTACCTGCACATGCCACCTGCACACCTGGAGACTGGCCCACCCAGCCCATCACAGCCACTGCCAACACCAGCATTACTGGGTCCTTGGGGACCTAGAAGGTCATCTTGCCACTGTCATTGTCATTGTTCATGTGACACTGGCTGCCTCAGGGCCCAAAATTCTGCCCACCCACCCAGCCCACTGCTGCCACTACCCTACCAGCATCCAGTAAGCCACCTGGAACCACAAGAATTGGCGTGCCTGGACCTCTTAACATCAGTGCCAGCATACACCACCTTGGAATCCAAGGACAGGCATGCTTAGCCCACCACTGCCACCATTGGGGCCCAAAGACCGACCTACGTGGCATCCCAGTCCTCTGCAAAACTTCACCAGAGCATCCACAAATAACTCTACCCTGAACTACTGAGGAAGCCATAGATACCATTAATACTGTTTATAGTCAAAGAAATAGACTACACTGCTGCATGCATCCAAAATCAAGCCAAAGTATCCCACCCAACCAATACCATAGATACATATTCAGGAAAAAGTCCTCCCCTACAAAAGCAATTTCAGCCAGGTGCAGTGACTCATGCCTGTAATCCCAACAGTTTGGGATGCCAAGGCAGGAGGATTGCCTGAGACCAAGAGTTTAATACCAGCCTAAGTAACACAGTGACACCCCATCTCTATAAAAATGATTTTTTTTTCTTTTGAGCCAGAGTTTCACTCTTGTTGCCTAGGCTGGAGTGCAATGGTGCAATCTTGGCTCACTGCAATGTCCGCATCCCGGGTTCAAGTGATTCTCCTGCCTCAGCCTCCCAAGTAGCTGGGGTTACAGGCATGCACCACCATGCCTGGCTAATTTTGTATTTTTTTAGTGGAGACAGGGTTTCTCCATGTTGGTGAGGCAGGTCCTGAACTCCCAACTTCAGGCAATTAGCCCACCTCAGCCTCCCAAAGTGCTGGGATTACAGTTGTAAGCCACCGCACCTGGCCCATAAAAATGATTTTTTAAAAAATTAGCTGGCGGGGCGCGGTGTCTCAAGCCTGTAATCCCAGCACTTTGGGAGGCCGAGATGGGCGGATCATGAGGTCAGGAGATCAAGACCATCCTGGCTAACACGGTGAAACCCCGTCTCTACTAAAAAAAATTACAAAACATTAGCCGGGCATGGTGGTGGGTGCCTGTAGTCCCAGCTACTCTGGAGGCTGAGGCAGGAGAATGGCGTGAACCTGGGAGGCGGAGCTTGCAGTGAGCCGAGATCGCACCACTGCACTCCAGCCTGGGTGACAGAGCAAGACTCCTCAAAAAAACCATTAGCCAAGCATGGTGGTTCATGCCTATAGTCCTAGCTACTTGGGAGGCTGAGGTGGGAGGATCACTCAAGCCCAAGAGTTTGGGCTGCAGTGAGCTGTAATTGTGGCCCTGCACTCCAGCCTGGGTGATAGAGGAAGATTTCAACTCTAAAAGAAGAAAAAAAAAGAAAACAAATTCAAAAAACTTGGAAGAAGCAACTGTTATACCCAGATGCACAGATATCAACTTAAGGACAAGAAATATTTAAAAACAAGGAAATATGACACCTCCAAAGGAACACAATAATTCTCCAGCAACAGATTCCAATCAAAAAGACATTCTTGAAATCCTGGGAAAAAATCAAATTACTGATTCTAAAGAAGCTCAGTGAGAGAGAAGAGAATTCTGAAAAACAATACAAAGGAACTAGAAAAGCAGTTCAGGATGTGAATGATAAATTCACCATAAAGATATACTTTTTAAGAACCAAACAAACAAATTCTGGAACTGAAGTATTCATTAAATGAAATACAAAATATATTAGAAAGCTTCGCCGGGCGTGGTGGCTCACGCCTGTAATCCCAGCACTTTGGGAGGCCGAGGTGGGCAGATCATGAGGTCAAAAAATCGAGACCATCCTGGTCAATGTGGTGAAACCCCATCTCTACTTAGAAAATACAAAAATTAGCTGGGCATGGTGGCATGAGTCTGTAGTTCCAGCTGCTCAGGAGGCTGAGGCAGGAGAATCACTTGAACCCGGGAGGCAGAGGTTGCAGTGAGCAGAGATCGCACCACTGCACTTCAGCCTGGTGACAGAGCGAAACTCCATCTCAAAAAAAAAAGAAGAAAGAACGCTTCAACAATAGACTAGATCCAGCAGAAGAAAGAATCTTGGAACTTGAAGACAAGTCTTTCGAAATAACCTATTCAGGCTAACGGAAAAAAAAAACAAAAAGGTGAACAAAACCTTCATGACATATGGGACACCATAACGTGACCAAATATTCAAATTATTAGGGTCCCAGAGGGTGAAGAGAGAACAAGAGGATTAGGAAACCTATTTAATGAAATAATAGAGGAAAACGTCCCAAGTTTAGCAATAGATTTACACATCCAGATACAGAAAGCTCTGAGATCCCCAAATAGATACAATCAAAAAGGACTTCTTCACATCACGTTATAGTCACACTGTCTAAAGTCAAAGACGAGGGAATTCCAAAAATAGCAAGATAAAAGCATCTAGTTACCTGTAAAGAATCCCCATCAGACTAAGAGTAGATCACTCAGCAGAAACCTTACAGGCCTGGAGAGAATGGGATAATATATCTAGAGTGCTGAAAGAAACTAATGCTTCTTAAATGAAGAAGTAAAGGCTTTCCCAAACAAGCAAAAGCTGAGGGAATTCATCTCCACTAGACTGACCATACAAGAAATGCTCAAGAGCATCCTAAACCTGAAAGTGTTTACCGTCATGAAAACACATGGAAGTATAAAACACTGGTAAAGCAAGCACGCAGGACTCAAATGGTACCACTACAGAAAACAACCAGACCAAAATGACAAACATTAAGAGAAGAAATAAAGAATATATAGAACAACCAGCAAATAACAATATGATAGGAACAAAAACACCCAAATCAATAACCTTAAATGTAAATGGATTAAATTCTCTCCTTGTATAGACTGGCTGAATGTATTCAAAACAAACATGACCCAAGTATATGCTGCTTATAAGAAATGCACTTTGGCCGGGCGTGGTGGCTCACGCCTGTAATCCCAGCACTTTGGGAGACCGAGGCGGGTGGATCACGAGGTCAGGAGATCAAGACCATCCTGGCTAACACAGTGAAATCCCGTCTCTACTAAAAATACAAAAAATTAGCTGAGTGTGGCAGTGTGCGCCTGTAGTACCAGCTACTGGGGAGGCTGAGGCAGGAGAATAGCATGAATCCGGGAGGCAGAGCTTGCAGTGAGCCGAGATCACACCACTGCACTCCAGCCTGGGCGACAGAGCGAGACTCCATCTCAAAAAAAAAAAAAAAAAAGAAGTGCACTTTATCTGTATAGACACATATAGATTGAAAGTAAAGGAATGAAAAAAGATATTCCATGTAAATGGAAATCAGAAGTGGCTACACTTTGTACCAGATAAAACAAACTTTAAGTCAGTAACAGTTTTTTTTAAATACAAGGTCATTATATAATGTAGTGATAAAGGAATCAATCCAGCCAGAGTATATAGCAATTCTAAATATATGTGCACCCAACATTGTACCACCCAGATTCATGGAGCACATATTACTAGATCTAAAGAGAGAGCTATTTCATGATGGGGAAAGAGAAAATAATAATAATAATAAACTCCAATGCAATAATAGTGAGAAACTTCAACACCCCACTCAGCATTAAACAGATCATCTAGACAGAAAATTAATGAGAAATACTGGATTTTGGCCAGGCGCAGTGGCTCACGCCTGTAATCCCAGCACTTTGGGAGGCCAAGGCGGGTGGATCACGAGGTCAGGAGTTCAAGACCAGGCTGGCCAATATGGTGAAACCCCGTCTCTACTAAAAATACCAAAAAAAAAAAATTAGCTGGGCGTGGTGACGCATGCCTGTAGTCCCACCTGCTCGGAAGGCTGAGGCAGAAGAATCGCTTGAATCCAGGAGACAGAGATTGCAGTGAGCCGAGATTGCACCACTGCACTCCAGCCTGGGTGACAGAGCAAGACTCTTGTCTCAGAAATATATATATGTATATATTGAATTTAAACAACTTTAGACCGTATGGATCTAACAGTCATTTACAGAACATTTTATCCAACAACTACAGAATGTACATTCTTATCAGCACATGGAATATTCTCCAGGATAGACCCTATTGATTGTTAAGGCACAAAACAAGTCTCAACAAATTTTTTAAAAATCAAAATCATATCCAGTATCTTCTGAGACCACAATAGAATAAAACTAGAAAACAATACTGAGAGGAACTTTGGAAACTATACAAATACATGGAAGTTAAGCAACATGCTCCTGAACAACCATTAAGTCATGAAGAAATTATGATGGAAAATTTTTTAAAAATCTTAAAATGGTAATACAACATACCAATACCTGTGGAATAAAACAAAATCAATACTCAGAGGGAAGTTTATAGCAATAAATGCCTATATCCAAAAAGTCAAAATTTCCAGTAGACAATCCAATAATGCACCTCAAGGAACCAGAAAAGCAAGAACAAGCCAAACCCAGAATTATCAGAAGGAAAAACATAACAAAGATCAGAGCAGAACTAAACAAAATAGAGACTAAACAAAATAAAACAGAGGATCAATGAAAAGTTGGTTCTTTGAAAAAATAAACAAAATGTATAAACTGCTAGCTATACTAGCCAAGAAAAGAACTAAAATCGGAAATGAAAAAAAGACGTTACAACCGGTACCACTGAAAGACCGAATATCATCAGAGACTGTTATGAATAACTATATGCTAACAAACTGGAAAACCTAGAGAGAATGGATGAAGTCCTGGACACAAACAGCCTATCAAGATTAAATCAGAAGGAAACAGAAAACCTGAACAGACCATTAACAATTTGTGAGATTGAGGCAGTAATAAAAATAGCCCCCCAACAAAGAAAAGCCCAGGACCACATGAATACAGGCCAAATTCTACCAGATATGTAAAAAACTAATACCAGTCATCCTTAAGCTATTCCAAAATATTGAAGAGGAGAGAATTCTCCCCAACTCATTCTGCAAGGCCAGCATTACCCTGATACCAATCCAGATACGGACACAACTAAAAAAACTAGTCCAATGTCACTCATGAACATAGACACAAAAATCCTTAATAAAACACTAGCAAACTGAATTCAACATCTCATAACAAAGATAGTACACCATTATCAAGAGGGATCTATACTAGGGATCCAAGGATGATTTAACATAAGTAAATCAATAAACATGTACATCACATCAACAGAATGAAGGACAACAACCACATGATTATCCCAATAGATGCAGAAAAAGCATTTGATAAAATCCAACATTCCTTTGTGATTAAAAAAAAAAAAAAAAAAGCAACTGTCAGCAAACTAGGCATAGAAGGAACACACCCCAAAATAATAAAAGCCATAGATAACAAACCCACAGCTAACATACCGAATGGGGAAAAGTTGAAAGCCTTTCCTCTAAGAACTGGAACCTGCTTTGACCACTCTTATTCAACAAAGTAATGGAAGTCATAGCCAGAGCAATCAGGCAAGGGAAAGAAAGAAAAGCCATCGAAATTGGAAAAGAGGAAGTCAAATTGTCCCTCTTTGCAGATGACGTGATCTTACATTTAGTAAAACCATAAGACTGCACCAAAAAACTCTTAGAGCTGATAAGCAAATTCAGTAAAGTTGCTGGATACAAAAATCAACATACAAAAATCAGTAGCATTTCTACACACCAGTAATGAAGTAGCCAAAAAATCAAGAAGGCAATTTCATTTACAGTAGCTACAAAGAAATTTTTTTTTTTTTTTTTTTTGAGACGGAGTTTCGCTTTTGTTGCCCAGGCTGCTGGAGTGCAGTGTGGCGTGATCTCGGCTCACTGCAACCTCCGCCTCCTGGGTTCAAGCGATTCTCCTGCCTCAGCCTCCCAAGTAGCTGGGATTACAGGTATGCGCCACCATGCCTGGCTAATTTTTGTATTTTTAGTAGAGATGGGGTTTCTCCATGTTGGTCAGGCAGGTCTCAAACTCCTGACCTCAGGTGATCCACCCACCTCAGCCTCCCAAAGTGCTAGGATTACAGGTGTGAGGCACCACCCCTGGCCAGAAAATTAAATACCTAGGAATCAGTTTAACCAAGGAGGTGAAAGATCTCTACAAGGAAACACACTGATGAAATAAATTGAAGAGGACACAAACAAATGGAAAGACATCTCATGGTCACGGATTAGAAGAATTAATATCATTAAAATGACCATAACACAAATAAATGGAAAGACATCTCATGCTCACGGATTGGAAGACTATCGTTAAAATGACCATAGTGCCCAAAGCAATATACAGATTCCATTAAATCCCTATCAAAATACCAATGTTATTTTTACAGAAATAGAAAAAACAATCCTAAAATTCATTCTGAAACAAAAAAGAGCCAGAATAGCCAAATCAATTCTGAGCAAAAAGAACAAATCCACCATCCTGGCTAACACGGTGAAACCCCGTCTCTACTAAAAAATACAAAAAACTAGCCGGGCGAGGTGGCGGGCGCCTGTAGTCCCAGCTACTCGGGAGGCTGAGGCAGGAGAATGGCGTAGACCCGGGAGGCGGAGCTTGCAGTGAGCTGAGATCCGGCCACTGCACTCCAGCCTGGGCGACAGAGCGAGACTCCGTCTCAAAAAAAAAAAAAAAAAAAAAGAACAAATCCAGAAACATCACACTATCTGACTTCAAATTATATTACAAAGTTATAGTAACCAAAACAGCATGATACTGGTATGAAAATAGACACATAGACCAACAGAAGAGAGTAGAGAACATAGAAATACATCTACTTATGTTTAGCCAACTGATTTTTGACAGAGGTGCCAAGAACATACATGTGCTGAGGAAGATACCCTCTTCAATAAATGGTGCTGGGAAAATCAGAAATCCATATGAAGAAGAATGAAACTGGATCCCTATCTCATATGCAAAACTCAAGAGGGATTAAAGGCTTAAACAAAAAATCTGAAGCTACAACCATAATAGAATAGAACATAAGGAAAACCCTTCAGGACATTGGTTCAGGCAAAGATTTTAAGACTAAGACCTCAAAAGCACTGTCAACTAAAACAAAAATAGACAAATGGTCCTATTTTAAACTTAAAAATCTGCACATTAAAGAAAACAACAGAGTGAAGAGACAGCCAGTTGAATGGGAGAAAGTATAAACTATTCATGCAACAAGGGACTGATATCCAGAATATACAAGTAAAATAACAATAAAAGTAATAGTAAATCCATTAAAAAGTGAGCAAGGACACGAATAGACAGTTCTCAAAAGAAGACCTACAGATGGCCAACAAGTGTGTGAAAAAATGCTCAACATCACTCATCATCAGGAAAATGCAAATCAAAGCCACAATGAGATATCATCTTACCCCAGTTAGGATGGCTGTTATTAAAAAGGCAAAAAATAACTGATGCTGGCAAGGATGTGGAGAAAAGGGACCTCTTACATACTGTTGGTGGGAATACAAATTAGTACAATCACTATGTACAACATATGGAGATTTCTCAACTAAGAACCACCATACGATCCAGCAGTCCCAGTACTGGGTGTCTATCCAAAGGAAAAGAAAATCGGTATATCAAAGGGATGCCTGTATTCACATGTTTATAATAGCACTATTTACAATAGCAAAGAAGTGCAATCAGCCTAAGTGTCCATCAATGGATAAATGGATCAAGAAATAGAATACTATTCCGCCATAAGAAATAATGAAATCCTGTCATTTGCAGCAACCTGGATGAAACTGGAGATCGTTATTTTAAGTGCAATAACCCAGGCAAAGAAAAACAAATACCTCATATTCTTACTCATGTGAGAACTAAAAAAAACTTGAAGTCATGGAGATGGAGAGTAGAGTGATAGAAACCAGAGGGTATGAGGAGGAAATGAAGAGAGATTGTTGAATAGTTTCAAACAGAATAAGTAAGTTCTAATGTTTGATAGCAGACTAGAGTGACTATAGTTAGCAAAAATGTATATTTCAAAATAGGATTTTAAATATTTTAGTCACATAGAGATAATGGTATTACCTTGAGTATTTACATACATAGATTGTGTAATGATCAAGTCAGAGTATTTTGGGTAATACTCTCCCTCCCACCCTCTGTTATCTATCATTCTACTCTCTATCTCCATGAATTCATGTTTTTTTAGCTCCCACATGAGTAAGAATATGAGGTATTTGTCTTTCAGATTGGGATTATCTTTTCAAATGGGAATTGGGGGTTACTGAAGACATAGGGTAACATAAATCATAACTAAGCATTTGATCAAGCCTCTTCTTGGGGATACATGTATACTTTTGCAGACTCAACTAGTTAATCAAAATTATTAAATACTCAGTATCTCCTACAGAGAATTTTTTTTGAGAGTATTAGAGTCTCTTCATCTTTTGTGTTCAATATTGTAATGAATCACTTAAAAATGTACAAAGGGTTTTCATATACAGTATACATAAAAATGTACAAAATAGCTGGGCATGGTGGCTCATGCCTGTAATCCCAGCACTTTGGGAGGCTGAAGTGGGCAGATCACTTGAGGTTAGGAGTTGGAGACCAGCCTGGCCAACATGGTGAAACCCTGTCGCTACTAAAAATACAAAAAGTAGCCAGGCGTGTTGGCACACGCCTATAATCCTAGCTACTCGGGAGACTGAAGCAGAAGAATCACTTGAACCCAGGAGGTGGAGGTTACAGTGAGCTGAGATCACGCCACTGCACTCCCACCTGAGTGACAGAGTGAGATTCCATCTCAAAAAAAAAAAAAGGTAGAGTTGAGAGATAGCTAACATGTTACAAAATAGAGTGATGTGACTAATGGACCATGAAGAAACTCTAAAACAAAACGGATATATAGATATATAATCCCCTTCAAAATTATCATCTGGTTATATCTCCAACTTTATTGTTAGTAGTATTAAGGTACATTGCAAGCTCCCTTGTTTCTCAAGGTAATACCCAAATACTCTTGACTTGATCATTACACAATCTGTGCATGTAAAACAAAAGAAAAAAGTAAATTATTTGAAGACAACCTACATTTCTACCATCTTCTATTCTTATTCAGACTAAATATTACTAGTCTTCCCATCAGATTTGTAAATATTCCAAATAAAGCATTAGCGAATGGGTGAAGAAGTGAGCACATTTATACACTCTAGGTGGGAATATAAGTTAATTGAAGTCTTTTTGGAAGGCAGCTTGGCCATAATGATGGGCCAGAAATTTTACTTTTAGAGTACCATTCCGAAGATGTGCATACAAGGATGTTCATCACAGCATTGTTTGTAATAGCAAAAAAATTGTAAATGCTTAAACGAACATCTGTAGAGGACTAGTCAAATAAATCCATACCCTTGATCTTGAATTGCTAAATCTAGTATTTTCCATCTTGTCCCCTATAAGCTTATATGTTTACAGACTGCCTTCAACATGAACCTGTAAGCCACACAAGAAAATCTTTCATTACTTTGTGATCATACCTGGTTTTTTTATCAGAATGTATTAGTTATTTCTAATGGTTCAAATGCCTCACCTTATTCATGCAGGCCTAATTGAATGTCATATTTTTGACTTGTTTTTATTTTATTTATGTATTTACTTTTTGAGACGGAGTCTCGCTTTGTCACCCAGGCTGGAGTGGAGAGGCACGATCTCGGCTCACTGCAACCTCTGCCTCCCAGGTTCAAGCGATTCTCCTGCCTCATTCTCCCGAGTAGCTGGGATTACAGGCATGCGCCACTATGCCCGGCTAGTTTTTTGTATTTTTGGTAGAGACGGGGTTTCACCATGTTGGCCAGGCTGTTACTTTAACTCCTGGCCTCAAGTGATCCACCTGCCTCGGCCTCCAAAAGTTATTTTTAGGCCAGGCACGGTGGCTTATGCTTGTAATCCCAGCACTTTGGGAGGCTGAGGTGGGTGGATCACTTGAGGCCAGGAGTTCGAGATCAGCCTGGCCAACATGGTAAAACTCCGCCTCTAGTAAAAATACAAAAATTATTCTGGCGCAGTAGCCCACACCTGTAACCCCAGCTACTCAGGAGGCTGAGGCAGGAGAATCACTTGAACCTTGGAGGTGGAGGTTGCAGTAAGCCAAAATTGTGCCACTGCACCCCAGCCTGGGTGACACAGCAAGACTCCATCTCAAAAAATAATAATAATAATTTTAATTGTGTGTGTGTATGTATAAAATGAATGTACTTTTCTTAAAAATTTTCCATTCTTATTGAGTTTGATGTATGTTTTTCTTTCTTTGTATTTATTTTCTATGTATAAATACCTAAACAATATATACTTTTGGGTTTTTTTGAGGAGGGGACCTTTTTTTTTTTTGAGATGGAGTCTCGCTCTGTTGCTTAGGCTGGAGAGCAGTCGTGTAATCTTGGCTTACTGCAACCTCCATCTTCTGGGTTCAAGCGATTCTCCTGCCTCAGCCTCCCAAGTAGCTGGGATTACAGGCACGCACCACCACGCCCAGCTAATTTTGTGTATTTTTAGTAGAGATAGGGTTTCACTATGTTGGCCAGGCTGGTCTCAAACTCCTGACCTCAAGTGATCTGCCCGCCTTGGCCTCCCAAAGTGCAGGGATTACAGGCCTGAGCCACCACGCCTGGCCAAGGGCAGACATTTTTAAATAAATTTTATATTATGTAACATTCTGCTTTTCACTCTATAGTATCAGTAAATATAGATCACTCTCTTCAATCCTAGTGTTAGAAGATCTTTAAATTGTTAGCAGTCTGATAGGTGAAATATAAATGTCATTGTTTTATTTTGTGTTTCTAAGGCTACTAGTGGAATTAAGCATCTTTTTGTGTGTTAATTGGCTATTAATGTTAACAAAATTATTTGTTTCTCATGTTATTATAGTACAGAAAATTTAAATTTTGATGTAGCCAAATACAGTTGACCTTCAAACACCGTGGAGGTTAGGGATGCAACCCCCGCCAGCAGTCAAAAATCCACATACAGCTTTTGACTCCCCCAAAACTTAACTACTAATAGCCTACTGTTGACCAGGAACTTTACTGATAACCTAAATAGTAGATGAGCACCTATCTTATATATGCATTATATACTGTATCCTTACATAAAGTAAGCTAGAGAAAAGGAAATGTTATTGAGAAAATCATAAGGTAAAGACAACATATTCACTATTCATTAAGTGGGAATAGATCATAAAGGTTTTCATCCTTGTCATCTTCACGTTGAGTAGGCTGAGGAGGAGGAGGAAGTGGAGGGGTTGGTTTTGCTGTCTCAGAGGTGGCAGAGGCAGAAGAGGTAGAGGAGATGGAAGGGAAGGCAGGAGAAGCAGGCACACCAGTGTAACTTTTGAAAAAGTGCATGTATACGATCTGGTGGGCCGTTACAAAAATTAATTTTTAAAAAATCTGCATGTAAGTAATGTAAGTGGACCTGCACCATTCAAACCTGTGTTATCTGAGGGTCAGCTGTATATCAGCCTGTTCCTTTTCCTGGTTTTGGTTTTTGTAACTTGTTTAAAATAGCTTCTCTCCCTCTTATTCATAAACATATTCTCCTGTCTTCTCATGATACTTTTATAGTTTCTTTTAATATTTAGACCTTCAGTACATCCTAAAATTTTGTGAATGATTTGAGTGTAAAGACCTAACTTTTTTCCTCAAATATATAATTGTCCCAGTTTATTAATAGTTCCTTTCCCACTGATTTGAAAGGCCAGCTTTATTATATATGAAATTTCCAAACATTAATATACATATATTCATACACAAGCATGTGTGCCAGGCGTACATATACATATATGTTGGAATTTAGTATAAAGACTGGCCACCATTCTCTCCCATTGGTATATTTGTCTCCCATGTCAATACCACACTGTTTGATAACTACCAGTACAAGTACCTCCATTTGTCTTTCTCTTTCAAAATTGGTTTGGTCATTCTTGTACATTTATTCTTCTATATTAACCCTTCATTATTTAGATGTTTAAGAAGATAAGGGAAATTGTTTCCATCATTGGGGGATATTCAAAAAGATAAAGACTTTGAGAACAGCTTCAAAAACGGGGCTCAAAAATATTTTTAGAAGTTGGAGGTATAACCAGATGATAATTTTGACGGGAAGTATATATCTGTTTAGTTTTGGAGTTTTTTTTTTTTATGGTTCATTAGTTACATCACTCCATTTTGTAATGCATTAGCCATCTCCCAGTTTCGTACATTTTGTTGTAATGCTGTATATGTAAACCCTTTGTACATCTTTAATTCATTAAAATGTTGAACACGAAAGATGAAGATAGAGACTTGACACCCTCAATTTCGCTCTAAGAGATACAGAGCTTTTAATGATTTTGATTTTGATTAACTAGTTCTGAGTCTGCAAAAGTATACACTTATCCCCGAGAAGAGGCTTGATCAAATACTTAGTTATAATTTACATTACACTATGTCCTCAGTAACCCCCAATTCGCAACAAGGAAATGAAATTAAATTCAGCATGTCCTGCATTATCCCTGCCTTCTTATAGAAAATCTTTCAGATGATCCAATGGTTTTAACTTCACAAAAACTGAGGTTTACGAAGAGGAAGCAATTCAGGAAGCACCAATGGTAAACTAAAAGTAGGATGTCCTGGATATGATTCCAGGCCTATGTGGAACTTATCCCTTCCCTACTCCCACTGTGGCATTCCCTCCCCTCTTTCTCTTTTACTGCTTCAGATCCATAGTAGCAGAGAAATTCTAACTGATGCAAACTGGCTTCAGATCCCACAAGGTTACCAATTACTGGCTGTGGTACATGGGCCTCATATGTAAAAGGGAGACAATAAGCAATAATATCTTTCTCATAGGGTTATTGTGAGGATTCAATGAAATCCTTTAAAAACACTTAGAACATTAGCCAGGCATAGTGGCACATGCGTGTAGTCCAAGCTACTTGGGAGGCTGAGACAGGAGGATCCCTTGAGTCCAGGAGTTTGAGGCTGCACTGCAGTCCTGCCTGGGCAACAGAGTGAGACCCTGTCTCTAAACAACAAAACAAGCCAGGCGCAGTGGCTCACGCCTGTAATCCCAGCACTTAGGGAGGCCAAGGCAGTGGATCACTTGAGGTCAGAGTTTGAGACCAGCCTGGCCAACATGGTGAAACCCCATCTCCACTAAAAATACAAAAATTAGCCAGGTGTGGTGGCTGGTGCCTGTAGTCCCACCTACTCGAGAGGATGAGGCAGAAGGATTGCTTGAGCTCAGGAGGCAGAGGTTGTAGTGAGCAGAGATCACATCATTACACTCCAGCCTAGGTGATGGGAGTGAAACCCTGTCTCAGAAAAAAAAAAAAAAAAAAAACTTAGAACAAGCTGGGTGTGGTGGCACATGCCTATAGTCGCAGCTACTTGGGAGGCTGAGGCAGGAGGATTGCTTCAGGCCAGGAGTTCGAGTCTAGCCTGGGCAACATAGCAAGACGCCATCCCCAAAACAACAACAAAACCACACTTAGTGCATGGCACATTAGTCAGCTCTATTTAGTATATCTGTTGTTGTCATCATTAAGTAATCAACACATCATTAATAGTGTGTGCTGTTAAGTCATTTAACTTTTCTAGTCCTCAGTTTTCTCCGCTGTAAAATGGTATGGCTTAACTAGATGATCTCTGAGGTTTCTGTTAGCTCAGTCTATAATTCTGTGATTTGGAATCTATATAAAGTAGTTCCTCCCTAGGTCTAGGAAAGTTTTCTTTCCCTACCTATACTTATTAAAAGGAGCAATTTTGCTTCCTTAGTACATGACAATGTGCTTTTTCAGAAATCCTCTGAAAAAAGAAATGTGGTTAAATTTTCCTTGACTAGAGAGGTTTCATTGCCAGCATTTTTAGCAGGAATGAAATGGAGAGTATAATTTATTGGAAGTACTGTGAAGAGAGGGAAGGAAATGGCGTCAAAGTCCATTAACTTTGGTTAATGGATAATTTGATAATGCTCCTTGGTAAGGAGCATATATGGAATGATGACACAATAAAAAGTTAATATTCATTGAGCATTTTCTATGTGGGAGGCACTGTGCTAGCATGTATTATCTCATTTAATCTTTGCAACAACCTCACTAGATAGATATTCTTATAATCCCCATTTTGCAGTTGAGGAACATGAGGCACAGAGAGATTAAGGAAATTCCTTAACATCACACAGCTAGATGGTGATAGAGGTGGAATTTGAACATATATAATCTGATTCTAACACCCATGCTCTTAAACCATTATGCTATACTGAATTGATTCCAGGTACGGCATCAATTGGTTTAAATAACTAGAATGCTTCAAATGAGGACATACGATTTAACAACTAACGATCCTATGAAAAAGTTGAAAGATGAATATAACGAACATCGCATACATGTTTATCAATTAACATTTTGCTCCGTTTAATTTATCTCTATAGAAGATCTCCTTTTCAAAAAAGCAAATGGCAGACATCATGGTGCTCCAATGAACAAGGACAGTCTCCTAAATAACAATACCATTATCACAGACAAGAACTATAACAATTAGAACAAATTTAATAACCTTTAGTTTGCTTTTAGGCCGGGCGCGGTGGCTCAAGCCTGTAATCCCAGCACTTTGGGAGGCCGAGACGGGCGGATCACGAGGTCAGGAGATCGAGACCATCCTGGCTGACACGGTGAAACCCCGTCTCTACTAAAAAAATACAAAAAACTAGCCGGACGAGGTGGCGGGCGCCTGTAGTCCCCGCTACTCGGGAGGCTAAGGCAGGAGAATGGCGGGAACCCGGGAGGCGGAGCTTGCAGTGAGCCGAGATCTGGCCACTGCACTCCAGCCTGGGCGGCAGAGCGAGACTCCGTCTCAAAAAAAAAAAAAAAAAAAAAAAATAACCTTTAGTTTGCTTTTTAGATAAGTCAAATCTTTTAGATCATTGAAATTGCATTGCTAAAAAACAAACTCTTACCACGATCTGATTTTTCTCTCTTCTCAGAAATCATATTCCATGCCCATCAGCATTGAATTTCAGCGGAGATATGCAACAATTGTTCTAGAGCTTGAACAGCTGAACAAGGACCTAAACAAAGTTTTGCATAAAGTTCAACAGTATTGCTATGAGGTAAGTGATATGTATAGATTTCCCTCCATATTTTTATTTATTTATTTATTTATTTATTTTATTTTATTTATTTATTTATTTTTTTTTTTTTTTTTTTTGAGACGGAGTCTCGCTCTGTCCCCCAGGCTGGAGTGCAGTGGCCGGATCTCAGCTCGCTCACTGCAAGCTCCGCCTCCCGGGTTCACGCCATTCTCCTGCCTCAGCCTCCTGAGTAGCTGGGACTACAGGCGCCCACCACCTCGCCCGGCTAGTTTTTTGTATTTTTTTAGTAGAGACGGGGTTTCACCGTGTTAGCTAGGATGGTCTCGATCTCTCGACTTCGTGATCCGCCCGTCTCGGCCTCCCAAAGTGCTGGGATTACAGGCTTGAGCCACCGCGCCCGGCCTCCATATTTTTATTTAAAGCTTAATCCTTTTACCTTCACACTTTAGAAAATCCATACCAAGCCAATATCTTCATAAAGTCCTTTAGCAAAACTGTATTATATGAAGTTTCTTACTCCTCCCAGCATCAGTGTTGAAGAGTGCTTTATACATAGAAAGCTGTCAATTTTGAGTTTTTTGGTTCAAGATACAAATAAGGCCCTCCAAAAAACTTTGGAAAAATCCAGAAAACTAATTATTCTTAATTCCGCTACCCCAGAGACCAAATTTTGTTGTTGTTTCTTTTTCTTTCTTTCTTTTTTTTTTTTTTTTTTTTTTTGAGACAGGGTCTTGCTCTGTTGACCAGGCTGGAGTACAGTGGTACAGTCTTGCAATCTTGGTCAACTACAGCCTCAACTTCCCCAGGCTCAAGCTATCCCCCAACCTCAGCCTCCTGAGTAGCTGGAACCACAGGTGCACAACATGCCCAGTTTATTTTTGTAGAGATGAAGTCTTGCTATGTTGCCCAGGCTGGTCTCAAACTCGTGGGCTCAAGCGATCCTCCTACCTTGGCCTTCCAAAGTACTGAGATATAGGCGTGAGCCACTGTGCCCAGCCCCAAAGAGCAAATTTTGGTCTATTTCTCCTTAGTCTTTTTTGGTGTTTTGTTTTGTTTTGTTTTAAACAATACATGCTTTTTCTCATAAAGTTCTGATCATGCTGGCTATACAATTTTGTTGCCTTCTCTTTTAAACCTTAAATTAGCATTAGAACTATGAATTCTTGAATTTCAAATACATAGATAACAGGGTTATTTGTGAATTTTCATTCACATGTGATTATATGAGAGTGGTTCAACAATTGAGTTTCCTACTACAGAGTAAGAATTAAAATGATTCAGGTGAGTTTAAAATGCTCCTGCATTTGCATACTTTGAGGTTGTGTGTTTCCAGGAAAGCCATCTCTGTTTGTGATATCAGATTCTTTTTTCGTTTGTTTGTTTTGAGACGGAGTCTTACTCTCTTGCCCAGGCTGGAGTGCAATGGCACAATCTCAGCTCACTGGAACCTCTGCCTCCCAGGTTCAAGTGATTCTCCTGCCTCAGCCTCCTGAGTAGCTGGGACTACAGCTGTGCACCACCATGGCTAATTTGTTTGTATTTTTAGTAGAGATGGGGTTTTACCATATTATAGGCCAGGCTGGTCTCAAACTCCTGACCTTAAGTGATCCGCCCTCCTCGGCCTCCCAAAGTGCTGGGATTACAGACGTGAACCACCATGCCCAGCCGTGATATCAGATTTTTTTTTTTTTTTTTTTGAGACAGAGGTTCACCCTTGTTGCCCAGGCTGGAGTGCAGTGGCACAGTCTTGGCCCACTGCAACCTCCGCCTCCCGGGTTCAAATGATTCTCCTGCCTCAGCCTCCCAAGTAGCTGGGATTACAGGCATGCGTTACCATACCCAGCTAATTGTATATTTTTAGTAGAGACGGGGTTTCTCCATGTTGGTGAGGCTGGTCTCAAACTCCCGACCTCAGGTGATCTGCCTGCTTCAGCCTCCCAAAGTGCTAGGATTATAGGCGTGAGCCACTGCGCCCAGCAGTATCAGATTTTTAAACAGTTGGCTTATTTTCCTAATAGTTGTCAGTCATCCACATAACAATATGCATTGTATTAGTAAATAGATTTTCTCCCCTAGACTAGCAGCTATTCACAAGACATGCAGACTATGCAGTCCAGGATGACACATAACAAAGCCGATGGTACATGCAGAAACGGGTTGCTCATCAATCTTTTTGTAGTACCCAAGGCCATTTGTGATAGGCTCCTTTCCTAATGAAGTAAAGTGATGTAATCCTCTCAAAACTCTTAAGGAACTACAATATAGAAGTTATAGTAATAAAGAACATATCAGAGAGTACACCATGACTAAGCAATTCTACTTCTCAATATATACCAAAAAGATACATCAACATGTATTTACCAAAATACATATACTAGAATATTCATAGCATCACTGTTCATTATAGCCAGAAATCACAAACTACCCAAATACCCATCAGTACTACAATTGAATGATAAACATGGTATAATTACACAATGGAAATGCTACCCAGCAGTGAGAATGAAAGAACTCAACTACAACTCAGCGCCATGGATGGATCTCACAAATACAATGTTGAACAAATAAAGTCAGACACAAGAGAATATATAATGTATGATTATATTTTTATAAAACTGAAAAGCTAACCTCTGATGCTAGAAGTCAGGATGGTGGTTCCTGAGGGAGGTGGTACTGGAAGATGGCATTATCAGGGGGTCTGGGGCATTGGTAGTATTCTGGTTCCTAATCTAGTTGCTGACTTCTCATTTTTGAGAATGTTTGATTTGTGAAAACTCATTAGCCTGTACACTTCATGATTTGTGTACTTTTATGTATTTATGTGTGCTTCAATTTAAATTTTACAAAAGTATTAGAGGATACAGTTATTCATTGAAGCAGTATTGGTAATTATAAAATGTTAGAAATAAACATAAATGCCCACACATAGGAAACTATTTATGGTACATCCACACAATTGAATATTATGCTGCTGTAAGAGAGGAAGCTCTCTACTTTACTGATACGGAGTGATTTCCAGGATGTGTTATTAGATGCAAAAAGCAAATACAAAAATACACATACATATTCCAAAGTATATTACCTTTGGAGTAGGAAATAAGTGGAAATACTATATATATGTATCAGCTTAATTTTTCAAAAGGAAACACAGAAAGGATATATTAGAAACTAATTTGGGAATGGGGTAGGAGTTGGTGAGTAAGAAGGAATGACATTTTTTTGAGTGTTCGTTTCCCCAACAAATACAAGTAAACTCTAAAGTGTAGTACAAACAGAAATAAATGAACCTAACAGTATTTCAAAGGAGTGACATTAACTTACTGTTACTGAAGGGGATAAAAACTGATTCAGATAGCTTGAACATAGCATAGGTTGAGCATCCCAAGTCTGAAATGCTTCAAAGTCCAAAATTTTTTGAGTGCCAAAGTGAAACTCAAAGGAAATGCTCACTGGAGCATTTCGGATTTTGGAGTTTTGTATTTGGGATACTCAACCAGTAAGTATAATACAAATATTCTAAAATTTTAAAAAATCCTAAATCCAAAACACTCTCCCTTTTTTTTTTTTTTCTTTTTTTTGAGATGGATTTTCGCTCTTGTCCACCAGGCTGGAGTGCAATGGTGCAATCTCGGTTCACTGCAACCTCCGCCTTCCAGGTTCAAGCGATTCTCCTGCCTCAGCCTCCCCAGTAGCTGTGATTATAGGCACGTACCACCATGCCCAGCTAATTTTTATATTTTTAGTAGAGACGGGGTTTCACCGTGTTGGCCAGGCTGGTCTTGAACTCCTAACCTTAGGTGATCCACCCACCTTGGCCTCCCAAAGTACTGGGATTACAGGCATGAGCCACCACGCCCAGCAGCAGTTCTGAAACTCTTACTGTGTACTCTAGGACAGCAAAGAAGCAAGTAAGTATATTGAACTTGGGAGGCAGAGGTTGCAGTGAGCTGAGATCACACCACTGCACTCCAGCCTGGGCAACAGAGTGAGACTGTCTCAAAAAAAAAAAAAATTGAGGATAATGGAAGCCAGGTTTCTCACTGTTGAAGAAGGCAGTTATGAAGAGGGAGAAGACTAGAGTGAACCCTGTGGCATTAGATGGGAATAGGGGGAATCAGTATGAATTCATGGTTTATTTTATCTTTATGATACAAGTATAAGTGAGTGTATATGTCTGCTGAGAGGGCCAAAAGCAATACACCCTAATAGCAAAGAACACACCTAGACCCAGATCTTGGTCTCTCAACTCTGTTCTCCAATTTTAAAAAGCAGGACTCCTTGAAAAAGAGACTGATTCCAGACCTGGGGCAGAGAAAGAAGATGAGCCTGGCCCACCTTATCATGCCAAGGAAGTAAAATGTGCCCCCAAATTATGGGGACGTGTCAAAAAGAGCCAGCTTGACAGGGTTCCCACTGGCCAAATCTGGGACAATTTGAGCTTCAGAATAAATAGATATAGTAAGAGATTATAACCCATAGAATAAAAGTCATATCAGTATGGGTTCATACTAATTCATTTTTTAAGGGAAACTACTTTGTAGTAAAATGCCAGCTAATAAATACAGAAGCAGTGTTAAGAGTGAGAAAAACACCATTTTGCAACCATCATAGTAATAATTGATATAGACAAGAATCATCAACAGATGCTAAAATTGGTAGGTAGAAGTTTGATGACAAATAGGATGTTTACATAGCCTCAAAGTATCTCTTCACAACTACTTAGTACTTACAAAAAGGAAATCCTTTACTGTAGGGAAATCTGGCAGACACTTACCAATTGATCAAAGAGAACATCACCAGTAATGGGACAGGTCAACATCACGTGCCTTCTAATAAAGATACCAGAGAACCCAGCACCATGTTTGTAGTATTTCTGCCCAAAAATGCGTAACTTCAGTCTAATCATAAGGAAACAGACAAACCCACATTGGGGGATATTACACAAAATAATTGGCTCGTACTCTTCAAAAATACCAAGGAAATACAAACTGGATTGATTAGAGGTAATGAGGCACAATGTTTGCAACTTATTCTTAAATTACTAATGGGAAGAATTATACATTCACAGAGATCAAATGGCAGATCAAATGTAGTAAAACATAAACAGTGAATCTGAGTAAATGTTATCAAGAGTTCTTTGTTTTATTCTTTTAACTTTTTTTAGAAGTTTGAAATTATATCAAAATTAAAAGTTACAAAAAATAGAAAATAAATCCGAAACTGTTAAAGAAAAAAACTTGTAAGGTAAAAGTACCATTTTAGTTTAAATGCTAGTTTTATAAAAATTAAAATCTGAAAAGAGGGCAGAAACACATACAGAAATAATCATGGCTTCTTGAACATGCATCTCATGCTTCAATCATCTGTATTCAGCTTGCTCCAGACCAGGGGCTCCAGCCTGCAGATCAGCCAACAGATATGAGACGCAGGTGTGAGGAAGAAGCACAGGAAATTGTTCGGCATGCAAATTCCTCAACAGGACAGCCCTGTGTCGAAAATGAAAATCTGACAGACTTAATTTCCAGGCTTACAGCTATTTTGTTACAAATTAAGGTAAGTCTTAGAGAAAATATTTTCTTAATTTGACACAAAGCAACCCATGCTGACTTGTTGCTAAGAAATTAATTAATTGATTCTATCAGGTATTTTATGACTGTATTTGAACTATAATTCAATTAAATTTTGAAACTTTTTTCCCTTTAGTGTCTAGCAGAAGGAGGAGACCTGAATTCCTTTGAATTCAAATCACTTACAGACTCATTAAATGATATCAAGAGTACAATAGATGCTTCTAATATCAGGTAATTTGTTAGGTATACTCTAATCATTTTAATGTGAAGTTCATAGTGATTTTCTGTCCAAGTTTTAAGAATTATGCATATTTGTGAAGTACTCATATATTATTATCCATTAAATATATTTTTAAGAGCTTTTCACTTATATCCAGCCTATTGACAGAATAGAAATTTCACATGGATTTTGTATATAAAGAAATCAAGAGATGTATTTAGGTTTGGGGTTAGCATGGAGGTTCAGCTTAGAAGTAGAGCTTCCCCAGTCAGTGAGAGGCTCATCTTCTCCTTCCAGCCCCACGTGGCTCCTTTGCTTCTTTAGAGCATATTTGTTCAACTACTACTGAAGTAGAATTATGGCTAATGTATTATAGGAGATTTATTCCTTCCCTAAGATTTATCATAGCTGTTTCCTAACTAAAATTCAGCTCTTCCTTTTTTAAAAATTATTTCTTAATTTTTTGAAATAAAGTAGTTAACCATGTTTCTTTCTTTAGTTGCTTTCAGAATAATGTAGAAATCCATGTTGCACATATTCAGAGTGGCCTGAGCCAGATGGGAAACTTACATGCCTTTGCAGCAAATAACACCAACAGAGACTGAGTAAAGATTTCATTATTCCAACTGCACGGGACATTGTTTTTGAGAAGTTCTTTTCCTTTATATAGGCTTCCAACACCAAATAACCTAACTGCTGGAAAACAAGGGAAATTTAAATCTCCAAATAAGGCATTTTAATAGACTGTACTGCTTCTTAAACCAGCATTGCTGACCAGCATTATATTTATTTTTCTTTTATTATTCTGATGCAGTAGCATTGCTTATGTTACATATGTTTATATTCACAAATATTTTTAAACTGAAATATCTGAACATAATATAATTTCGTGGAAGAATACATTGACCATTTTTTTTAATGTGCATGAATTCACCGCAACACATGCAGACAACTGCTGCAATGGAGAGTATGAAGAAACCTGGTCTTTTTGTTCATGTCGGTGGCAGTGTGGAAATTCCATCCAGAAAATTACAACTCCACTTGATTTAGTTGATCACCATCTCAGTCTTCAAAAGATAACATCATGAGGTGTGGGAAGTCCTAGTTTTAAGGAAGCCACTGAAATATAGATGGGAAATGTGGACTATACAAGTATATGTTATATATACTTGCAATGTGACATGGTTCTATAGATCATTTTATAATAATAAATATTTTAATTTATCATAACTTATATAAAAGAAACCTTTGCTGTTTGTTGAAAGAAAATGAAGGAACAGGAAGAAAGGTGCAAAATGCTAAATTTCTGCAAATGGATTTGGCATGTCTTCCCGTCAGTTCAGGTCAAAAGTGCATTGTTATGAGATTTATTTTAAAAAAAAAAAAAAAAAGACTGATAACACACTATTTTCATATTTTTTTTTTGTTTATTTGCACAACTTTTAAACCAGATTACTGGTTAAAATCCAACAGTACACAATTTATAAAGTAAAAAGATTTTATAAAGAAAACAAATATAATAACCAGTGCTGTGAAATGCAGAAGAAAGGCTTGTTTGGGTTGTTTTTCTTTTTTAGGAAAACCTTGCCTAAAATGTTAATCTTGTAAAAAGTATGTATTTGGAATTTTCTTCGTTTTAATATAGAATATTATAAAGTCAAAATATAATAAATTTTTTTCAAATTTGGAGTTTAAGATATAGCTGTAGAGGTGGTTTTAATTCCTTTAGATGTCTCATAAAATGAGACTTTTTATATGTTAATGTATAATAAACAAGATTATTTTCCATTTGGAATTTTTGTATAGTTTAAAAAGGCTTCTGTATTCTTTGTTGGTATTGTGCCACTGCAAAACTTTAGTGCAGAGTTTATATTTAGCTAAACTGTTATGTTAATTAAGAAATGCATAAATCTTCTATTCTTAATATTTGTAATTCTAAATAAATTGATCTATGAAAATTATTTTCTATATTTTCATTTAATTCAAGTCGATATGCATACCTTCTGTTTAAAAAGTTTTGAAGAATTTGTAATTTCCATTAAGTTATATTTTTAGGGGAAACAGTACAAATTACCGAGCCTCTCTGAAGTATCATACCATCCAATGGTATGGATTTTATTTATTACCATACCATCCAGTGATACGGATTTTATTTATTGCCATACCATCCAGTGGTATGGTATTAAGCAGGTAAGTTATTTGGCCTGGTATAGACCTAGTGAAAGGTTGATTGCAATATATTCTGCCTAGAATTGGGTAAGTATTTTGTGCATTTTTTCTTTTACATTCTTTTTTTTTTTTTTCCTCTGTCACCCAGGCTAGAGTGCAGTGGTGCAATCTCAGCTCACTGCAACCACCAGCTCCCGGGTTCAAGGGATTCTCCCACCTCAGCCTTCTGAGTAGCTGGGATTACAGGCACGCGCTGCCACGCCTAGCTAATTTTTGTATTTTTAGTAGAAACAGAGTTTCACCGTATTGGTCAGGCTGGTCTCAGACTCCCGACTTCAAGTGCTCCACCCGCCTCAGCCTCCCAAAGTGCTGGGATTACAGGCATGAGCCACCACACCCGGCCTCTCTTATATTTCTTAAGGCTTACTTGTCACACTTAAATAGTACCTCATTTTACACATATTTAATTGAGCAGTGTTTGTCTTTCAGTGCCTTCATGTGTTGACAGCAGGGACTGTGCTGAAGAATACAGTTGAATTTTATTTCTGCTTAGGGAGGAAGAAATCTGTATTTCAAAGTAGTCATGTTGGGTCAGCCATACCTTGATTTGAATGATATGCCACTGCCTAACACACTTCTGGAGCTCTAAAGAAAGCTATCAAAGCCAGATTGAGCAAATATGCAAGCACATACATGGCTTTTTTTTTATATAGATTTGGTTCTGAGTTACTTTAAGCTAGTTCCAAAAGTCACATTCACTCGTAACCACTGAGAATCTACAAAAAGATTTGCCCATTAGCATTTTTGAATCCATGCACCTCTCTCCATCGTCATTACCACCACTACTTGCAGCCCAGCTGCCATCATCAGTGACCTGGAACACTGCAGTTGTCTTCTAACATCTCACAGCATCTACTCAGCCCTGTTCAAATGCAGCCAGAGGGATCATCTTAAAATGCGGAATTAATCATGTTATCCCTCTGTCTATAAATGTTTTTAAAATCTTCATTTGGCTTTCAGGACAAATTCAAAACTCTTTTACAAGACCTATAAAGTCATGCATGATCTGCCTCCCTCCCCAACTTCTTTATCTGCTCACTACTTCACAGGGTCTTGGCACATGCAGTACCTACGTTCCCTCTCCTTTCCTTGGTAACTCTTGATCATTTTCTAGATCTCACCTTCAGCATCACTTGTTCAAGGAAGATTTCCTTGACCACAACACATCTCCTATTATAATGTCTCCAGATCATATCTCTCTCCTTCCAGCACTTGTCACATTTGCAATTTAATATTAATATTTCCTGGAGGTCTTTTGTCTCCCTACTGGCCTCTGCTCCATGAGGGGAGGGACTGTTTCTGTTTTTTTCACCATTTATTTCCAGGTCCTGGTAAAGTGCCTGTTCATGGGCAATAAATAAATATTTGTGTAATGAGTGGGCAAATGAGAGTTTAAAAAAGGTCTAAGCATCATTAATATCATCAGAATAAGAGTGAGGTCTTCCGTGATGATTTCTTTGAAAGATGAGACAGTAATGACTGGCATGTAGAAATTCTGACTTGGGGATTGCTTTTAAACCTATCACATTACTTTATCATCAGTATCATTAGTCCTGACTAACAAGACCAGTGCAATATAGGAGTATGGTGGTAGACTAATGGGTGGGCTGAGTTTGAGTCCTGGCCATGCCATTTATAAGCTGTACAGTTGTGAACCACTACTTAGATTCAGTTTCTTGATCTTTAAAGTAGGAAGATTAGTCCCTGTCTTACATGGTAGGTGTGAGAATAAAATAGATAATGTCTGTAACACGTTTAACAGTTAGGGACTCTTAGAAAGTTTGAGAGAGCTGCAGGCTACTTCGTAGAGGATCCCACAGTTTAAAATGTGACAACAGGATTTACATATTTGTAGATTTTTACAGTTGTTCACTGGGGAAACAACATAAGACAATATAAAAGCAATAATACAATAATTACAAGATTTTTTCATAAGTGCGATTCTTAGTGGACCATAATTTAAAGTGTTATATGTCTTTCAGTTTTGTGAATGTATTTGTAGTATGTCATTTGGCCATGTCACAAGTTTAAATGTGATTGTGAGACCTCCTGAGCACCTCCAGGATGGGCCCTGAGCATAATGTTAATAGCTAATGTTTATCAGCTCATTTTTGGTTTCAAACAGTTTTCAAAGAATTGAGAAGTACACTTTGCTGCTAAGGCCTCAACTATGTTCTCTTGGCTGCTTCTTGTTGGGGGGATGGCAGGGACAAGGTCTCACTCTATCACTCAGGCCAAGTGCAGTGGCACGCTCATAGGTCACTACAGCCTTGAACTCCTGAAGTCAAGCAGTCCTCCCACATCAGCCTCTCGAGTAGCTGGGACCACAGGCACATGCCACCATGCCTGACTTTTTTTTTTGAGACAGAGTCTCACTCTGTCACCCGGGCTGAAGTGCAGTGACCCAATCTCGGCTCACTGCAGCCTCTGCCTCCTGGGTTCAAGCAGTTCTCCTGCCTCAGTCTCCCGAGTAGCTGGGACTACAGGCTCCTGCCACCACGCCCGGCTCATTTTTGTATTTTTAGTGGAGACAAGGTTTCACCATGTTGGCCAGGCTAGTCTTGAACTCCTGACCTCAAGTGATCTGCCCACCTCGGCCTCCCAAAGTCCTGGGATTACAGTGTGAGTCACTGTGCCTGGCTTTTTTTTTTTTTTTTTTTTTTTTGAGACAGGGTCTTGCTATGTTGTCCAGACTGGTCTCAAACTCCTGGGGTCAGACAGCCTCCCACTTCAGCCTCCCAAAGTGCTGGAATTACAGGCATGAGCTACTGTGCTCAACTTCCTGGTTGGTTGCTTGCTTGCTTTTTTCCTAAACTTATAAGTGCTTGGAAACTCTTGGTTGGTTTTTGTTATTTTTGTTGTTGTTTTTGTTTTTTTGAGATGGATTCTTGCTTTGTTGCCCAGGCTGGAGTGCAGTGGCGCCATCTTGGCTCACTGCAACCTCCACCTCTCAGGTTCAAGCAGTTCTCCTGTCTCAGCCTCCCGAGTAGTTGGGATTACAGGCATGTGCCACCACGCCTACCTAATTTTTGTATGTGGTGGTGTTTTTTGACACAGTCTTGCTCTGTCGCCCAGCTCTTGGTTGTTTTAAATGGTGGATTTGCTACCCTGAAAAGTACAGGCCAGGCACAGTGGCTCACACCTAATTCCAGCACTTTGGGAGGCCGAGGCAGGCAGATCACCTGAGGTCTGGAGTTCAAGACCAGCCTGTCCAACATGGTGAAACTCTGTCTCTACTAAAAATACAAAATGTAGCTGGGCGTGGTGACGGGTGCCTGTAATCCCAGCCACTGGGGAGGCTGAGGCAGGGAGAATTGCTTGAACCCAGGAGGCGGAGGTTGCAGTGAGCCGAGATTATGCCACTACACTCCAGCCTGGGTGACAGAGCAAAACTCCATCTCAGAAAAAGAAAAGTACAAACCACTTGAATAACATCTCTGAAAATTAGGGCATCTGGCATATATAATCTCGGGCTCTTCTAGTAACCATCAAGACATGATGTCCTGGCCCTCGCTAGCTATAGCATCCCATGAGCCTACTTCAAAGCACAGTTGACAAAGAAACCTCACCTATGGGTTACCTCATAACACAGACCATTTCCTTTGACTCTAAAGGAGTTTGAAAACTCTCAAAATATCAAAATATTTTAATTGATCTTAGACTGACTTAGAAATGGTTATTTACATACATTTAGAATTATAAATTGCAAAGAGAAATCTCCCAAAACCAAATACTCATAAAATATTATTAAATATTCAAGCAAAAATATGTTTTTGTTTTTGTTTTTTTGAGACGGAGTCTCGCTCTGTTGCCCAGGCTGGAGTGCAGTGGCGTGATCTCGGCTCACTGCAAGCTCCGCCTCCCGGGTTCATGCCATTCTCCTGCCTCAGCCTCCCAGTAGCTGGGACTACAGGCACCCGCCACCACACCCGGCTAGTTTTTTGTATTTTTATAAGAGACAGGGTTTCACCATGCTAGCCAGGATGGTCTCGATCTCCTGACCTCGTGATCCACCTGCCTCGGCCTCCCAAAGTGCTGGGATTACAGGCGTGAGCCACTGCGCCCAGCCTGCGAAAATATGTTTTTAACCAAATTAAATTTCTCAGCTCAGTGGCCTGGTGATACAATATCGATTACTGGCTAAAAACTACATTTGCAGAAACTTTTAGAAATGTCTTTCATGGCCACATAGTATGTACTGAGCAATTGTGGAGTGAAGCACTGTACTAAGAGTTATCTAAAAGAATTCATTTAAATGGAAATTACATTGAAACATTTGTGAAAGACATTTAATAATCCACAAAAGTTGCATAGGAAATACAGTAACAAGTGCTAAGGGTAACATTGGAGTGATCGAAGTAACAGGTGCCAAATCAGGATTAGAGAAAATTTCAGACTTCAGAAAGCGGGCGGGGAGTCCTCGAGTGTTTTGAAAGTGAAAGGTATGAATTTGGTTCAAAACTGAAAGGAGTGACCTTAAGACCAAAATGTATGCTGTGGAAAGTTGACCTTCAGATTTGCGTAGCTGTCCTGCAGGCTAAGGGTATCAGTTATCTGGGAGGATAACTGAAAGCTTTTTATAATGTGGTAGCAACTGGAGGTTACCACAGAACCATAGAGTAATTTTTTTTTTTTTTTTTTTTTTTTGAGAGTCTCCCTCTGTCTCCCAGGCTGGAGTGCAGTGGCGTGCACGATCTTAGATCACTGCAACCTCCACCTCCCAGGCTCAAGTGATTCTCCTGCCTCAGCCTCCTGAGTAGCTGGGACTACAGGCTCCCGCCACCGTGCCCAGCTAATTTTTGTATTTTTAGTAGAGATGGGGTTTCGCCATATTGGCCAGGCTGGTCTTGAACTCCTGACTTCAGGTGATCTACCCACTCAGCCTCCCAAAGTGCTGAGATTACAGGAGTGAGACACCATGCCTGGCCCACAGAGGGTAATTTTTTTTAAGTAGTTAAGAAGCTAGAGGCAGTGGGGGGGGGCTGTCAAAATAATCTGCATGCAGAGTCATTGGAGCTATGGTTAAACGCGAAGATAACAGGCCCAATTTTAAAAAGTAATAAACCTAGGATGAGGGTTGAAGAGACGGGGGGTAGAGTGAGTTTAAGATTTTAAGCCTTGGAGGGACCAGGAGAAAATGGCAGCTATCAAACACAAGGGGAAACTGAGTCAAGCTGAGGCATTCTTGTGAAGAAAATAATGAGTTCTGAACAACCAGTCCAAAAACAAAGAACAGGCCTGGCAAGAAGGCACAGGGATGCAGACCAAGTGGAATGTGCAGGCTTGGAGAGAACACAGGTAAAAATGAATGCCGGAACTCTGGGGTGGGAGTGTGGGCTTAAAATTACTTCATTGACAGAGTCGCGGGGTATTTTCAAATGTGAGAGGTGCTGTCAAAACCATCATCAAGGTTAACAAGCACATGTCCTTAGCATGGAAGTCAGAAAGGACAGTATGCTGATGTGTCTCTCCCAGGCTATCAGTCATGACTCCTCAGAGCTTATCCTGAATTCTCCCAGAATCCTCAAAAGTTACCAAAGGCAGAAAAGATGTGTTCCTCCCATGAGTCCAGTTTTGAACCAATGTCTTCAGAGAGAGGGGAACAGGTTTCAAAATTCTGACCTTGGGAGCTAGAGTCAGAGATGCCCCCTCCAACCCCGTTTGGATCGGGCAGGCAGTTCACATCCACCTCAAGAGGCAGCTGGGGCTTCAGACATTTCGCTTCAGTTCCAGGAGCAGAGTGGTTGAGGATAACCTCCGGCCTAGCCAAAGGTTGGAAGGATTTCCCACTCTGACGCCGGGACTTGGCACGTCTGTTCTGGAACCATACCTGGAAGAGGGGAGAAAATAAAAGCTGCTTTTGGTTGGAGTTTTTTATGCTAACATTATGTTCACAGTTCATACTAGTAAGTTCCAGTTTAACATCCCCTGGCTTCCTCTCCAGAGTCTTGTCTTCATAAAGCACTTGGGTTGACGGTTAGAAGTTCAGAGCACCTGGCTTTCCTTGCCTCCCCATTCCCAGATGCAAATATTGGAATAATGCCTAGTTCTATCTGTTCTTTAGTTAGAGAAATTTTCATAAAAAATGGAGTCACAAAAATGGAAGCCCTTAGAATTCTTAGAAGAAAACTGCATTAAATTATGAAGAAAATCGGTTTTTGAAGGTCTATACTCCCTTGTCAGACTAATCAAGGAGGTATTTTGCTCATGCCAGCTGTTGAGACTGACAGCTGTATGACCGCCAGCGGTGCAAAGAAAACAAGTCCACTCTCCCGGTGTTTAAATGAGGGCTGCTACTTAAAACCGCGCTTGGACACCGACCAAGGGGCTACAGACAGACAAAAAGGCAGGCTTCTCCCTACCAACTCTAAGATTTTGATCTAGATTACTTTAGATAATAAACACTGCCCGGGCGCGGTGGCTCACGCCTGTAATCCCAGCACTTTGAGAGGCTAAAGCGGGTGGATCACCTGAGGTCAGGAATTCGAAACCAGCCTGACCAACATGGTGAAACCCCGTCTCTACTAAAAATACAAAAATTAGCTGGGCGTGATGGCTGGCGCCTGTAATCTCAGCTACTGGCAAAGCTGAGGCAAGAGAATCGCTTGAGCCCGGGAGGCTGAGGTTGCAGTGAGCCAAGAGCGCGCCATTGCACTCCAACCTGGGCGACTTGGGCAACAAGAGCGAAACTCCGTCTCAAATAAATAATTAATAAATAAAAATAAACACACCTTGGACTGGATTTTTCAAACTGACAACAAGTTCCAGGTGCTTCTCGCTTTACCTCAATTCGCTACATCCTTTCAAATCTAATCCCAAAACGTAACACTTGCCAACAAAGTAGCATAGGGGGTAACTTTGCAAGCCAGCCCTCCCCGCTCTCAGCTACCATTCTCACACTCAAAGCCAGAGGAAAACCCCAACTGCCCCTCATCTGTGTCTTCTTCCTGGATAAGGAAAAAGTATAAAACTTCTTATCTTCCTGCTGGGAATTATTTTTTGGCCATTTCAAGGGACCGGCTAATCTCCTAGGAGCCCTTGTTATATTTAATAATGAGAGTTAGAAATCGTTCAGTGCCGGCCTGAATTATTTCACATAAGCCCCACAATCACCCTGTGCAGCAGGTGCCGATGTCACGCCCTATTTCAGTCTAGGACACAGAGCCTCAGGGGAAGCACCTTGCCTGCAACGTCCCGGGGTGTGGCCTCAGGAGCCCAGAGTCCAGACCTCGACGCCGCAGCGCCTCCGCTCCAGGGCGCACCTGCGAACGCGGCGGGCCCTCACCTGGATCCTCGACTCGGGGAGCAGGGTGAGCGCGGCCAGGCGCTCGCGCAGGTGGATGTCGGGGTACCGGGTCCGGCGGAAGACGAGCTCCAGCAGCTGCAGCTGCTCTGCGCTGAAAGACGTGCGCTTGCGGCGCTGCGACGCGGACTGGGCGGCCGCGCCTTTGGGGGGCGCAGGCGAGCCCAGGCTGGCGGGGGGCGGCGGGGCCGGCCCGGGATCCCGGCCGAGGAAGCTAGCGAAGGGCGCTGGGCCGGGGCCCGCGGGTGGTGCGGGGAGCAGGGCTGCGGCGGGACTCGGGGGCGGTAGGAGCGCCCCGCCGGGGTGGGGAGCCCGGTACGCTGGGAACGCGGCGCCCTCGGCGAACTGGAGCTCACTGGACTCGGCTGCGGCCATCGCTCAGGAGCCCAGCGCGCCGCCCGGAGGGGCGCGGGCTCCACTTATACCCTCCCGGGCCGGGGGCGGGGAAGGCGGCGCGGCGCGGCGCGATCAAAGGTGGGCGCGGGGAGGCCCGTGTCTCCTCGGGGTGCGAGCCCGCCCCGGCCCCGCCAGACGCCGTGGATAATCGCTTCCGCCGGCCGCGGGATGCAGGAGGGAGGCGTGAACTTGGGTCCCGGCCCCCTCCGTGTCCTTCCCCGCCCACCCGCCCCGCCGGCGCAATCCACATTCCCGAAGACGGTTTGCCCGGGAGGGCAGCCCGGAGGGGCCCGGGTGCGCGGACCGCAGGCGACAGAACTCTCTTCTCCGGGTCAGATCCCAGCTAAGAACAGCGGAAGGGCCTTGCTTGGCCTGTGCCTTACATGTGCCTTACATGGCCCGGGCCTTGTACCTTGCCCTGGTCCCGTCTGTTCTCATCAAAGCTATTTATTTACCACCCCTGCTATGTGCTAGACCCTGTACCAGGTTGGTCAAACAGTCAGGCCCCTGTCTTCTGCAAGCCTCCCTAACACATCCTGAATCCAAGCGGGGAGGGGGGTGAAGATAAAGGGATCCAGGGGGCAGTACATTCCTCCTGATTAAAGGGGGGGGGGGAGGGGGGGGGTTTGGCCGGAATGAACATGGGCCCACCGATAAAGATACCCTAGGTAGGACGGGGCTGGCAACGTGCCCCATTAGCAGAGGAGATGAGCAGTTTGGCCTTTCTGGAGCTACTCAACAATGCACAAGACCCATCTATTGGATGGGAGGAGATGAAAGCCACCTCATGAAGTTTCCACGCGCTCTGAATCGTTATTCTTTCCTCTGCCCCTTGGGGCTCTGAAAGCTCCCATTTTCTCTACTTTGTGCTATGGTTATGGTTTCTCTGTTTCCCCTGATAGATTTTAAAGTCTTAGCAAGCAGGAACCCACGTCTCCCTTTCTGAGTTTATCAAGTGTCTACTCTGTACACCTATTCTGCGTGAGGCGCGGTGCTAGGCCCTTAGTGAATGTCTGTCGAATTGGATGTCACCGAGTTCCCCTTACTGAAAGAGAAACCCATGATCCACTATGGGAACTGCCCCACCACAGTGCAAGAACTCAAGAGAGGAGCATAGAGGCCCAGGTCTTCTTGCTCCCAGCACCTCAGGGCCGATTTCACCGGGATTCACTCACTGTGGCGGACTCAAAGGGAGATCTTTCTTGGGACGATCTTTCAGGGCACAATCCCCGTCCTGTCTGCATTCTGGAAGGTCAATAGACAGTCTCAGAAGATCTTGGATCTTTCTATCCTGCGTGGACATTCCACGTGGCAAAGCAGAAAGTATTCTTGGAGCTGCTGCAGAGAAGAATTTTGGGCTTGATTCTCTCCTGGCTGGGGTAAGGGGTGGGGTTGGCAGGGACTGTGTCCTGTGCAGCCCCTGAGGCCCTTCTGGGCAGCTGATACGCTTACCGTCTGCTCTTCCATCTTCCTTCCACCCCTTCTCCTTTCTTTCCCCTTCTTTTCTTTCTCTTTTATTCCTTTGCCAGTTCATTGAGGTTTTCATGCTGGGAACACGAGTTCAGGAATATTTCTCTATGCTCATTCATTCACTATTTCCAAAAAAATGTGTGAAGTGTCACTGTGCCAGGCCAGGCTTTGTGTGTGTTATTCCTATTCCAACTTCACAGATCAGGAGATATGCCACAATCTACACAGAGGCCCAAATAACTATAGAGCCTGTGTGCCAAGCTGACCTCCAGGCATGACTCCCATGGTTACATGGAGCTCCTCTGTCTCCCTCGGGAGGACGATGAAGCCTGGCCCCACTCCAGTCTCGGGGGTTGTCATCTTTCAGCCACATTGGGCCCCTCAGGTTCCTATTTGCAGGCTGCAGTGATGGATGCATTACTGCATGTAGCTACAGGGACCAGGAGGCCAGCCCCAGGAGGACACTGGAGGTTTGCTGGCTGCTGGCCGCCAGCTGAAGCTTAAGAGCCAGAGATGGCTTGAGCAGCCCGGAAAGTCTGCCCAGGAGCTAGGTGTCATAGGAATTCTCCAGCCCACCGTGTGGAAATCCACTACCTTCCCCTGGGTCCTCCGTCCAGGCCTCGGTCCTCTGCCGCCATCTGCTCACTTGTGAGGGGACCCAGAGCCTGCCTGTTTTGTCATAGCCAGGAACATGGACCTGTGGAGACAAATAAAGTGCCTGCTCATCACAGAAGCAGGCAGTAGTTTAGTGAAGCATAAACATACAGGTAAAGCAATCTAAACTCGTGAGAAGAAATCCCAGCATTCAGGCCAGGCTCAGTGGTTTGCACCTGTAATCCCAGCACTTTGGGAAGCCAACGTGGCCGAATCACCTGAGGTCAGGAGTTTGAGACCAGCCTAGTCAACAAGGTGAAAACCTGTCTCTACAAAAAAATACAAAAATTAGCCAGACATTGTGGCACACACGTATAATCCCAACTACTTGGGAGGCTGAGGCAGGAGGATCACTTGAACCTGGGAGGCAAAGGTTGCAGTGAGCCGAGACTTGTGCCACGGCACTCCATCCTGGGTAATGGAACAAGACTCCATCTCAAAAGAAAAAAAAAGAAAAAAGAAATTCCAGCTTTCACTTTGTGGTTTGATAATCCTCCAAACTGACTAAACAGGCATTATTTTCTTATGAATGTTTTCCTGGGAGTTTGTGTTAGATCATAATCTTGTATAAGTGAAATAAGATTTCAGCCTCTCCCATTCTCTCTTCCTTTTGCTCTAAATGAAGTTCTTATGGAATATGCTTATATATGTCTAAAAAACAACCTCCACAAGGATACAGTGGAAAGTCAGGGTTGGAATCAGTTAAAAGATCATGATACTACAAGTTTCTTTTTTTTTTTTTTTTGTTTTTTTTGAGATGGAGTCTTGCTCTGTCACCCAGGCTGGAGTGCAGTGGCACAATCTCAGCTCACTGCAAGCTCTGCCTCCGGGGTTCACGCCATTCTCCTGCCTCAGCCTCCCGAGTAGCTGGGACTATAGGTGCCCACCACCACGCCTATCTAATTTTTTGTATTTTTTACTACAGACAGGGTTTCACCACGTTAGCCAGGATGGTCTCGATCTCCTGACCTGATACTACAAGTTTCTTTAACATTACCATTTGACTTAAACCTCATGTATTAATAGTTATTTCTAACTAAATGAACAAATAACTCACTTGGTTTTCTAACCATACAATGAAACTCTTCTGTAGAAGTTTTCTGACTCTCTGTGGGATGTGGTATTGACTTAGCGTGTGTCACATATCTTGCATAAAGTCATACTGGACAAGGGTTGGAAAGGGAGACTTTTATACCCTGCAGGACTGCTTTATTATTTTTTAATCATTTGCATGTATTATTGCTATAAGTACATTTTTTAACCCTAGTTTTTGATGACTAAATGTAAAGTGGTATTCTGGTCTGGAGCCTGGAAAAGAAAAAAGACACTAGCAGGAAAATTAGTAAAATCTGAATTTAAAAAAAAAAAGTAATTCTACAAAACCAAAGCAGAGGATGCAGTGTAATACATCTGGAAAGAGAAATTACTTTTCAGCCAGTGCACCGTGGCTCACGCCTACTATAATCCCAGCACTCTGGGAGGCCGAGGCGGGCGGATCACCTGAGGTCAGGAGTTCCAGACCAGCCTGGCCAACATGGTGAAACCCTGTCTCTACTAAAAACACAAAATTAGCTGGGCGTGGTGGTGCATGCCTGTAATCCCAGCTACTCGGGAGGCTGAGGCTGGAGAATCACTTGAACCCAGGTGGTGGAGGTTGCAGTGAGCCAAGATCATGCCATTGCACTCCAGCCTGGGCAACAAGAGTGAAACTCCGTCTCAAAAAAAAAGAGTTTGTTCCCCAGCATCTCCAAAACAGCCAACATCTGTTGGCCAGGTGCAGTGGCTCACACCTGTAATCCCAGCACTTTGAGAGGCCGAGGTGGGCAGATCACGAGGTCAGGAGATAGAGACTATCCTGGCTAACACAGTGAAACCCCATCGCTACAAAAATACAAAAAAAAAAAAAAAAAAATAGCCAGGTGTGGTGGCGGGCGCCTACAGTCCCAGCTACTCGGGAGGCTGAGGCAGGAGAATGGCATGAACCCGGGAGGCGGAGCTTGCAGTGAGCCGAGATCATGCCACTGCACTCCAGCCTGGGTGACAGAATGAGACTCCGTCTCAAAAAAAAATTAGCCGGGCGTGGTGGCACATGCCTGTAATCTCAGCTACTCAGGAGGCTGAGGCAGGAGAATCGCTTGAACCCGGAAAGTAGAGGTTGCAGTGAGCCAAGATCACACCACTGCGCTCCAGCCTGGGTGACAGAGTGAGACTCCATCTCAAAAAAAAAAAAAAAAGAAAGAAAGAAAAAGAAAAAAGAAATTACTTCTCTATACAAGTGGATTTCCCGTTTCACTTGGGATTTTCATTGACTAGGGTTGGAAAGATAGAAGCCATATTGGGTCTCTGTAAAAGCACTGCTATGTATTATACATTCACTTGAAATTAAAATGATTTGCTACTTCTCTTTTTTTTGACAGACACTTATAAACGCATAAGTGGTTTTCACTATATCCAAGTTCTAGATTCCTGACTCAGTTACCCTGCTGCAGGCATACAATGGATATGTATGTCATATATCCATTTACTAATTCTTCTATATTCATTTTTTCAATAGGAAAATGGGAATAGCCCTATCCTTGGCAATATAATTTTTAAAATAATTATTGCAAGTTTTTTCCCAAAACAGATACCCTGTGATATATAAAGCTCCATAAAGTGCTTTTTTCTACAGAAGCACATCAGTTGACCAGCTTCAGCATAGCAAACTGAAGTTCAGGGTTAGCTGAACACAGCAATCACTGAGATTAGGATCTGGATTCCTCCCTCTCCAGCACCTGGGCGAGCTCACCACTTGATTTGCTGAGAGATTTTGGGCATTATTTACATTGAGTCTGTCAGTAATTTGAAACAGACACAAGGGAAAGCAAGGTGAAATAGAAGACAATCCTCAAAGATGCTTCCTGTATAATGGGGGAAGACCAGTAAATACAAGAGGCAGTAGGGGGAAAAAACCATGATTATCTGGATCCAAGGCTGGCTCTACAGCAGCCCAGGCTGGGCAGGATGGGGCCACTCAGGGTCACTGTCCCGTTCTGCATCCTCAGCATTTCCCACCAAGGTTCCTGTCACTGAATCACCCAAATATCACAGAGGCCTGTCTTTCCTCCCCAAGTGCTAAATACTCTCTTCCCCGGCCTCTCTTTGTTGTTCAAGTCAGGCCCTCCACTGCCTAAGACCGGGCACGAGAGCCTGAGTATTCATTAAAGGGAAAACCAGGAAAAGGCAGCCGAGGGGAGTCAACAGCTCTGCTTCCACCTTGAGATCCGCAGTGCTGTTAGCCCCTTTGATCCTGGCCTCACTTTGATATCCTCTCCTCTGGCTGCCCAGGCCTCCGCAGTTCCTGAAGTTTATTTCAGAACCAGTGGTTACAACAGACTGAAAGACAACACCCCCCAAAAGGTATTAATGTGCGAGGAAAGTGATTAAATCCCCTCATTAAGAAGCCTTTTTTGTTGCTGTTTATTTGGCACCATATACATTAAAAAACCAAGCACACAATAGATGCTGAACCCAACGTGTTTTTTAAAATAGTGATTCCTTTCCTTCCTCCCACTATTTCTGTCCGAAGCCTCTTCTCACACAGAGGAGTCTTTTGCAACCCCAATCCACACAGTTAACCAATAAAGTTAAAATAACATTTCAACCTCAGAGAACAGAATCCAGAAGTTTTCCAAACTTATGTCTGCATACTTGAAATGAAGAACTGAAACAACTAGCAGAATATTCTCAAACCTGACATTTGACTGATATTCCTTTCTTCAGTGTATGCACTGAGCACTTGAAATGGGGCTACTGTGATTGAAGAACTGAATTTTCCATTTCATTTTAGCAGATTTGAATTTACCCCTAGGTGGCTAATAACACCCATATCTACCAGCACAGCTCTAAACCATCATCCAGCAAATCATCCTTTTTTGATAACTTTTAAATTTTATTTTATTTACTTTTTTTGAGACAGGGTCTTGCTCTGTCACCCAGGCTGGAGTGCAGTGGCACTATCTCGGCTCACTGCAACCTCTGCCTCCCAGGTTCAAGCAATTCTCCTGCCTCAGCCTCCCAAGTAGCTGAGATTACAGGCATGTGCTACCCCGCCCAGCTAATTTTTGTATTTTTAGTAGAGATGGGGTTTCACCATGTTGGCCAGGCTGGTCTTGAACTCCTGACCTCAGGTTATCCGCCCATCTCAGCCTCCCAAAGTGCTGGGATTATAGGTGTGAGCCACCGCACCAAGCCTGTTACTTCATTTTATACCCGACAGACTCCTATAGGTTTGGCAAAAAGTGTGTTAAATATTATTGTAATTAGTCGGGCATGGTGGTGCACACCTATAGTCCCAGCTACTCAGGAGGCTGAGGTGGGAAGATTGCTTGAGCCCAGGAGGAGTTTGAAGCTGCAGTGAGCTCTAATTACACCACTGCACTCCAGCCTGGACGCCAGAGCAAGACCCTGTCTTTAAAAAACAAAAACACGTTACTGTAGCATTCATAAATTATATTTCTTCAGAAGTGACAATTTGAGGTCACTTGCTGGTTAAAGAATTATGATACTACTAAGGAATAATAATACAAGTTTCTTTAACATTGTCATTTGACTTAAACTTCATTTAATTCTTTTCTAACCATACAGTGAAACTCTGCTATCGTTCACTGACTCTGTGGGATGTGACATGATATTGAATTCGTGTGTATCACATATCTTGCATGAAGTCATACTGGACAAGGACAAGTAAAGAGAGAGGTATTAGGAGAACATAGAACCTGCCAATATTTGTCTTTTCTGCTCCCAAATAATTTATTTTTTAAAATTTTTATTTATTTATTTTTTTGAGACAGAGTTTTGCTCTTATAGCCCAGACTCAAGTACAATGGCACAATTTCGGCCCACTGCAACCTCTACCTCCCAGGTTCAGGCAATTCTCCTGCCTCAGCCTCCCTAGTAGCTGAAATTACAGGTGCGCACCACCATGCCCAGCTACTTTTTTGTATTTTTAGTAGAGACGGGGTTTTGCCATGTTGGCCAGGCTGGTCTCAAACACCTGACCTCAGGTGATCTGCCCGCCTTGGCCTCCCAATGGCTGGGATTACAGGCGTGAGCCACTGCACCCTGCCCCAAATAATTTATTAAAGTGTTAGCAGACACCCAGAGTAACCTAAGATCAATTCTGGACTCTGTCCCATCCTGCAGGCATTGGGTGTGTATTTCCCAAACACTGTCTCTTTGGATTGCCTATAATCGCTGGAAGACATCCTGCAGGTAAAATGCAGGATGTTATCTAATCAAACACAGATTCTTGGTGGATCTGGGATATAATAAGATACTTTCAAATAGATCCTCATTCATTTCAGTGTGCACTAGGAAGATGTGGTTTGAAATCTACAATTCCACTCTCTCAGGCAATTGGGCATTTAGCCTTCATAGTAACCTGAACTTTCTGTACTCATTTAGATGGAAGAGGAAATAACTTTGACCTCTTCTTTTACATTGAACTCACGTGCTGCAAGCACCAACTCGTGTCAGGCCAGGCCCAGAGTTGCAGTACTTAAGGATCTCTTCTGTTTAGCAGCCTGGCTGCTTGGGTGAGTGGCTGGCCGGCACTGAGGAAGCCCATTTGGCTCAGCCAACTCACCCCTCTTGGGGATCTCCCTTAGACCCACACTCAGCTCATTCCCATACATTGCCCAAAATCTGCATTCACTTTGGGTTTATCACTTGTACAAATAGTGCCAAAGAGAGCCGTGTTTATAACGTGGTTGCCTATTGTGCGATCATTGACAGCCATTAGCACTCAGACTCTGGTCTCTCCATACCATTTCCCACTAAAAGGAAAAAACATTCCAGTGAGAAATGGCTCATTCTAGGCCTGGGACAAAAAAATATACAAGCCTGGGCCAGGTGCAGTGGCTCACGCCTGTAATCCCAGCACTTTGGGAGGCCAAGGCGGGCTGATCACTTGAGGTCAGGAGTTCAAGACCAGCCTGGCCAACATAGCAAAATCTCATCCCTACCAAAAATACAAAAATTAGCTGGGCATGGTGGTGCGCACCTATAGTCCCAGCTACTTAGGAGGCTGAGGCAGGAGAATCGCTTGAACCCGGGAGGCAGTGGTTACAGTGAGCCCGGATCGCACCACTACACTCCAACCTGGGTGTCAGAGCAAGACTCTGCCTCAAAAAACAAACAACAACAACAACAAAAACACCACAGGCCTGGAATAGTCATAGTGGAAAACAAGAAAACTGTAACATTAATCTACTGAGGTAGCAAATACTCTCAATAAATAATTTGAAGAGGCTCCCACTGGCCAAACATAGGACAGTGTGAGCATCAATAAGAAAAATAATAGCAGTAGACTGAAACACATTAAATGTGTTAAAATCCATTATTTCGTGATGATCCTGGGGGAAAAAAACTGATCCCCTTGGAAGGTTCTAGGGAACAAACGCTTAATTCTGCAAACTGGTAAGCCAAGAGAAGGAGGCAAGCATTTGTCCTGCCTTTTCTGTATTACTGCAACTCAAGGTAAACAGACTGCTGATGAAGAAAAGTTCCTCCTTATGTAAATATTCTGCTAGTAAATGAAGAAGAGATGCTACAGTTAGAATAACCCCATTTTGCAACCTCTGATGAAATAATGGGCCTAAGCAATGACCTTCGTGGCCACTGATAACTACTTCCCTGTAGAAATACACACTACTACCTATGAATCATTTTTGCCAAAATATAAAACCAGAATCGAATCCAGCATTGGAACTCACTACCCATTCAAAAGAACTGCAGGGGGCCGGGCGCGGTGGCTCAAGCCTGTAATCCCAGCACTTTGGGAGGCCGAGATGGGCGGATCACGAGGTCAGGAGATCGAGACCATCCTGGCTAACCCGGTGAAACCCCGTCTCTACTAAGAAATACAAAAAATAGCCGGGCGAGGTGGCAGTGCCTGTAGTCCCAGCTACTCGGGAGGCTGAGGCCAGAGAATGGCGTGAAGCCGGGAGGCGGAGCTTGCAGTGAGCTGAGATCCGGCCACTGCACTCCAGCCTGGGCGACAGCGTGAGACTCCGTCTCAAAAAAAAAAAAAAAAAAAAAAAAAAAAAAAAAACACACAAAAGAACTGCAGGGAACAAGAACTCCGCCCACATCACTACAGGAAGACAATCAACAAAAACCAGACTGCTGCAGGGTCTACAGGATAAACAGCCAGCTGCTTCATCAGATAATCAAACGATTGCAAAAGAGAGAGGCAGAAAAAGAAATAACCTATAGATTCAAAGAGACCTAAAAGACATATGAACCAAATGCAATGATTGGATCCTGATTGAAGCAAACTACCTGTAAATATTTATTTCTAGGAAAAGTTGGGACATTTAAGCATTAGATATGAGATAATGGAATTGTGGTTAATTTTCTTTTAGTTTATATGGTGATTTTAAAAGCCTCTTCGTCTTTTAGAGATATATGCAGAAATTTTGGCAAATGAAATAATAAAATGTCTGGGATTTGCTTCAAAATAATCTAGTTTGAGGCTAACGGAAGGAGAGGAAAACAGAGAAGAATCAAGGTTGGCGGCTGGAAACTGGTAACAGTTGAAGCTAGGTCATGAGGATTCATTCTACGACTCTCTCTACTTTTGTGTATATTTGGGATTTTCCAGAATAAAAAGCTATTTAAAAAAATGCGTCTTTGAGAGAAGTAGAAGATAGTGAGCATGAGAACAAAAGTACCATTTTGGGAAGGCAAGGTCTTCTGGTCTGAGGTGGCTCTCGCTTTGTGAACCCAGAGGAGACCTGACAGCCCCAGTCCCTCCCTGGGGAGCCAGGGGCTGGAGAAGTGCAGTGCCGGATGTGAGCATGACTTTTCCTCTGGGGAATCTGCCCCAGGGCAGGCTGCACAAGCCACAGCCACCAAGCCCTAGTTCCTACACCCACCACAGAACACCTGGCTGTGCTCAGTGTCTGGGAGATATGGGGTTGGTGGAGAGGTAAGGACAGGTTTGAGTGTGGGGAGGAGGCTTTCTGGGTGAAGGGGGCCAGGGCCAAGCCTGAAAGAGGCAGGGTTTAGGTAGGTCGTGAGAAGGACCCTGGGAGCAGAGGTGTGAACAAAAGTGCAAATGCAGAATGTGCCAGGTCTGTGGAGAGCCAGCACAGCAGGCAGGCTGGGGCCCAGGCTTGGAAGACTGCACTCTACCCCCAGCACAGGCATGAGGCTGCAGGGCATGGACCCTGAGGACCAGCGGCCCCAGAGGAAGATCTGGGACACACAGACAAGGAAAATTAAGGGGGACACTTTTCCTTCCACAAACAACCCTTTACCTGGGAGGGCCATTTCTTCTCCCCTGTTGTCCTGTGCAAGTTTCTGGGGGCTTTGGGTTGAGTTCTAGATGTCTCCAGGAATCTTCTCTATCTGTTAAATTTACTCCAAATGAGGCGCTAGAGGCTGTATCAGCACAGGTGGCAAGATGGCCGCACAGTCGATCAGCTTAAAACTGTTCATTTAGAAGTCTGGGAGAAGGGACTCCCCTAACCACAGCTCCTAACAGTGACCCTCAGTGAGGCATCAGAAACGCACTCACCATCGGGCCACACAGAGGGTGCATCCTTTCTGGTAGCTCTAGCAGGGATGGGGTGCGCAGGCCCAGGCCTCACCTTGGGAAAGCAGCTGCGGGTAGGGGGCCCACTCTGGAAGGCCACTCCCACCTCCTGCACACTCGGTCCTGGGTTCCTGGGCTGGAAGCACAGACTGGGGCAAGCAGGTACTTGTCTGGGCAGTACTGAGCCCAGGAGCCCAGCCTGGGAAATTTCCAGTTGGGTGGACCACTCTCGGTCCACTGCAGCAGAAGAACCTGCTTTAAATTTTCCACATTGCCTCCCGCAGGCCTAACGGAGGATTTGCCAGGCGCTGCCCAGCCTGGAAGTCCCTGAGTGGCTCTCAGAGGCACCAAAGACAGGCCTTTTATGTATGATTTCATAGATGTGGCCTTTCCTCCTTGTACTCCATGGGGTGGAGGATGACCCAGGCGGAGGGAACGGGCTCAGGAGGCACCAGGTTGTTGGAATCAGAACAAGGTGGACCAAATCCAGGGCCTAGCCATCTGGTCCTGCTTTAGGCCATCCTTCTTCACCTTGCAAACCCCACTCTCCACTCCCTGCTCCTTCTCTAGCCTAAGACGTTTCCTCCTCCTGCTGCAAGTCCCACCCACCTTGCTGCACGGCTGGTTCAAGTCCTCCTTCCCTTGGAAACCAAAAGTTTCTCTGCCCGGAGCTGTCCACATCACAGTTTCTCTGTTAGTTATGTGCTGCTCTCTGTCAGCTTATGCTAGTCTTATTTTTTGTAAAGTTTTCTTTTTTTTTTTTTTTTTGAGACGGAGTCTCTCTCTGTCACCCAGGCTGGAGTGCAGTGACAAGATCTCAGCTCACTGCAAGCTCCGCCTCCCGGATTCATGCCATTCTCCTGCCTCAGCCTCCCGAGTAACTGGGACTACAGGCGCGTGCCACCATGCCTGGCTAATTTTTTGTATTTTTAGTAGAGACGGGGTTTCACTGTGGTCTCGATTGTCTGACCTCGTGATCCATCCGCCTCAGCCTCCCAAAGTGCTGGGATTACAGGCGTGAGCCCCCACGCCCGGCCAAAGTTTTCTCTTATTATAAAAGTATTATGCTAGACCAGGCTTGGTGGCTCACACCTGTGATCCCACACTTTGGGAGGCTGAGGCAGGAGGATCGCTTGAGCCTAGGAGTTCAAGACCAGCCTGGGCAACAAAGGGAGACCCTGTCTCTACAAAGAACAAAATATTCTATGCTTACTACAGAGAAATCGAACATAAACCATAAAAAAAACCCATAAATAAATCTATCTTGGGGCAGCCACTATCAACCCTTTCAAATAAAGCCTTCTCTCTGTGTGTGTATACACACACATATATGTAAATTTCATGTATAGTTTTTATGTAAACTAATCCTGTTCCCCTAGGCAGAATATCATTTCTTTGAGGGCACAAATATTTGGTAATACTGTGTCTGCTGTATGCCTAGGATGTTACAAAATCTGTAATAGGCTCTCAATACATATTTGATCAATTAATTGAAATAAACTTTTGCAGTCACAATTCAAAATCTGTGTGTATGCACACCTGTAGGGGAAAGTGAATTAAATGGGTGTGAAAGGAGCTTTCTCACTTATGCACTTTTAAAGTATTTGTATTTTTTTTTTCAGCAATCATGTCTTAAACTTTTGTGATCATCTGTATGTTGTAGGTTCGAGGACTCAGGATGCCCCAGGGAAATCTCCCAAAAGCTCCAGATCCCAGAAGACCCTGCCTTGCCCAGGGCCAGGCCTGCTCAGTCTGGGGGTGGGAGAGGAACATAATTACATTTACTCCAGGAGGGCCTTGAGAGAGATCTGTCTTGAGCGAGGAACTTTGGGACAGCCTTTGTTTAGACTCAAAGATGTTTCCAAAGCCGTTAAGTCAGAAGATCAGGAACGTGAGCAGGCCTCTGCTTCCTAGAAAGAGAACGAGGTGTGGTGGAGAGCATGGTGTGAGGACAAGCTTGCATCTCTTACTTGGGCCTCCATGAGGCACCCTAAGTCTGAGGGGTGAAGGGGTTGAGCCAGCCAGGGCCTGGGGGAGGAAGGGCTGGTGGAGGCTGTTGGGCAAGCATCCATCTCAGACCCTAAAAGTAATCTCCCTGGTTTAGCTCCACAGCTTTTCCTCACAGCAGGCGTGCATTCAGGCCTAATACTAAACTGTGGCTGTGTGTCATTCCACAGCCAGGATCCAGACAGGGCACCCCCTCACACACAGCTCCGTCCAATGACTCCCCCTTCCACCCACACGGCCATCAAAGTTCCTGACCTGAGCTACGTAGATGGCTTGAGGTCTGTCCCACGTGGAAATGTGGGTGAAGACACACTAAAAGGGCCCAGACCCCAAGACCAGGTCAAGGTCTTCTGCAGGGCACCATCAGCCCTCCCGTGTGTACTCTTCATCTCCGTGGTCCGGGATTCCCTGTGTGATGGGCTGTCATCCCTGGGAGACTGTCGGAAGCCAGGTCTGACTTGTTCACCACACTTCCAACCCCAGCCCAGAATGTGGTACTGCATAAAGCCCAATGAACACTTCAGAAATGAATAAATATGCAGGGGTGAGGGTGCCTCTGTTGCTGGCCTCCTGTATGAGCTCTGACAGGTCCTGCCCTCACTGGGTCAAGACTCTAACGCTACAAATGGTACAGGTTCTTGAATTTGTTTTTGTCCTATTTTTAATTTTATTATTATTATTACTATTTGAGATGGAGTCTTGCTCTGTTGCCCAGGCTGGAGTGCATTGGTGTGATCATAGCTCACTGCAGCCTCCAACTCCTGGGGTCAAGCTATCCTCACACCTCAGCCTCCCAAGTAGCTAGGACTATAGGTGGTGCCTATAGTCCTAGGATAGGACTATAGGTAGTGCCACCGTGCCTGGTTAATTTTGAATTTTTTTTTTTTAATAGAGATGAGATCTCACTATATTGCCCAGGCTTACCTCCAACTCCTGGCCTCAGGCAATCCTCCCAAAGTGCTAGGATGACAAGTGTGAGCCACTGCACCTGGCATATTTACATTTTTTAAGCTGTATAGCCCTACCTATATAAGTCACAGCCAACATGTGCATAGTAATGAACACATTACAAACCACTGCTCGTGGAGTATCTTGGTGATTCTTCCTACACTAATGTTGGTGCTGATATTATTGATACTGCAGATTTCATGAGGTGGAGACACTCACTTTAGCTCGGTCGACAGCCCCTCCCGCCATCCGTGGCCTCCACCTGGCCAGGCCCCTGGCAGGCACTCACACTGCCAGTCTGTCACATCTCACCACACTGCTCTGCAAAGGCAGTGTTTTTTCAGGTGTGCTCATCTTGGACCCCATCTGGTCTGTGAGCTCCTGGTGGGCAGGACTCCATGTTAATGCCAGACTCAGTGACCAGCTAAATGGTGGTCGCTCATGTACTGGCTGTAGGAAAAGCTGGAACCCCAACTCCCACTCTGAGGGTGCAGAGGTAAGGAACCCATTCAAGATGCTGAGATACAAGAGGATAAGGACAAGGACAAGGGACAGTGTCCACCCAAGAGCAACTGTCTGGTTCACTATCTCTTTCTGGAAGACTCAGTAGGGGTTCTTTCAGCCCCTACAGGTTTCTGTCAACTAATTTATCTCAAAAAGGAACCAGAGGGCTGAGCTGAAGATTTGCAGCTTTACAGCCTGGAGCAACTGTCAGCTTCTCCCAGAGCCTCAGTTTTGCCAGCAGTGAAATGGGGAAGTGGTCCTTGCCTACTGCCTTCTTCCTTGGGGTTCTTTGATAGTTGAAACTTTTCACAGCACTTTCAAAGGCTCAGATGAAAGGCAGCCATGGGATGAAAGGGTCTTGGGGCCATATTAAGTTTCTCCTGGGTTTTTGAAGCCTTGGAGGAGCGGCAAGAGGAAGTGGTCAGCTGACAGGTAGTTGTGAAGCCCCCCAGAGGGTGATGCCGGTGCGGAATTAGCATGTCAATCAGTCACACCGAGGGCGCGAGGGGGATGGGATGCGGGAGGAGAGCCTTATCAGGAATGAGAATCTGTCATTTCCCCAAGGAGGGGACTTGTGGCAACATGCTGAGGAAACTGGGCCCAAGGGATGGAGGCCCACAAGGCCGCCTTGGTAACTTCAGGCAAGGCCTTTCCTCTCTGAGCCTCAGTCTCCAGATGTGTCAAAGGAGGAGATGGGGTGGTTCCCAAACTTGGCTGCATATCAGAATCTCCTGGGGACATTTTAAAAATTCGGACACTGGGCTGCACCCCAGATGGAAGAAATCTGGGTCTCTGGGGGATGGGACCCCGATATTAGGAGTTTTTAAAGCTCCCTGGATGATTCCAATATGCGGCCTGATTCGAAGACTGGAATAGAGGATTTCTAGAATTCTGTGACTCCATAATCATAACTCACTTTCCTACCACATGAGCAGGCTCTGGGAGCTTTGGTAGGGGATCTGGAAATTTAACTGCTCTGTCTGAGTCTTTGGAGCACCCTATGTGTACAGTACTCAAGTATTAACTTATTTTCAACCATTTCTCAATTGTACATCAGAAGGTAAAATATGGCAGAACTGAAATCCATCTGTAATCTTTCCAGTACTCTTTTTGGTCAGGTTTTATTCTCCCCATTGGCCTTTTTTTTTTTTTTTAAACTTAGAGTTGCAAGTAGATAATCTCATTAAACGATTTGTTATTTTTTATTTATTTTCTTTTCTCCTGGCCCTCTTTGATAGAAACCTCAATGAACAGTGAAATATGATCTGAAAGTCAGCAGCCGGGAGAGGGAAGCAGCACAAGGATTATCCACCAGCCTCAAATCACCAGAAGGAGAAGGGTTTGGAAAGCCTGAGGCCTGGCTTCTCTCCCTCTCTCTGCCTCAGAGACTCCAGTGAACTTTCCTCATCCCTGTCCAGAGTGGACCCAGAAGAGCACCAGCTCCAGATCCTCACCAAGTCCCATGATGGGGCTCTGGACCTGTCCTGGAACCCTGGGTGCAGAGAGGGAACCTGCAATGCCTGAGTGTCAAGGACACTCTGAGAACAGAGTTGTCATCTCAGGAGAGGAGATGACTCCAGAGAAGAGATGACCTTGGGAATCCAACCACTTCCCACACATAGCGCAGGTACCTCCTGGCTCAGAGGGGTATTTCAGCCATCTGTTAGAGGCAGCTTAGGAGAACGGAAAAAGAGTGGCGCTGTGTTGAGAGCTGCAGGAACAGCATGGACAGGCGGAGATGGCCAAATGCCCGGTGGGCTTTTCATTGGTGCCACCTGGACCCTCCTGTGCTGGGACTGGATGCGTGTCCCCTCAATGATCCAGACTCTCCCCACACTCCCAGTGTCTGAGGCTCTGTAGAAGGCCCTGGGGCAGGCCCTCACTGACCATATCGCATGAGGCCTGGCAGACAGAAGGTGGCCCCAAACTGCCCAGGCAGCTCCCCTCGTTTCCACAGCTCCACAGGACATGGAGTCGTGTGTTCCTCTGACCACTGATAAAAACCCTTAGGAATGAATATGTTGGGCTTTTATTACAAGATCTTTTCGTGGACTCTGATCAACAGTGTGCTGCATGGAGGTTCCAGTCACAAACCTGCTGAGGCTTTGCTCTCAAACACACCCACCTAGAAATGAGCGGTGACTCCACAATCCAGTGAAGCCCTACAGCCCACGGCAGCCTATGGCAAGAAGGAGAAAGCAGTGTCTGTGCTGGGCTCGGCACTTTTCTAGGTGTTCTACACATTATTACCTCAACAAATTCCCCGACAATCCACTCTTTATGCACCATTTCTCCCATTTGACAGGTTGGGAAACTGAGGCTCTGAGAATGTAGATGAAGTGCCCAACCTTCTATAGCTTGTACGTGGTAGAGATGGGTCTGCTCACCCCCTCCAAACCCCACTCCGTTTCTGCCACCACCCTGTGGACTCCTGGCACTCCACTGGAGACCACGGGAAAGCCAGAGTCACCTGCCTCAGAGCTTTCCTGCTCCCCTCCAGCCACTTAGGAGCATCCAGGAATGAAGCTATTTCTTCCCCGGGAACCCCAGAGGGACTGGGCCTTGACATGACAATTGTGTATCAGACAATCCATTTGGGGAAAATGTCATGCCCTGGCTCTGCTGGAACCTACCATCTGGTCAGTGTGCCCTCCTTCCCAACCTCTCTCAGAACAATCAGAACAATCAAACAGAAGTTTAGGATTTATTTATTTATTTATTTTTATTTTTGAGACAGAATCTCACTGTGTCACCCAGGCTGGAGTGCAGTGGCGTGATCTTGGCTCACCGCAACCTCTGCCTCCCAGGTTCAAGCGATTCTCCTGCCTCAGCCTCCTGAGTAGCTGGGATTACAGGCAGGCGCCACCAAGCCCGGCTAATTTTTGTATTTTTTGTAGAGACAGGGTTCCTGGCCTAAAGTGATCCACCCGTCTCGGCCTCTGAAAAAGCTGGGATTACAGGCATGAGCCACCACTCCTGGCCAGAAGTTTAAGATTTCTGAGCCCCTAAGGTCCCTCACTCAGCCCCAGACCTTCTTTTTGGCCCTGGCCCCTTCATTCCATGCATCTCCTGAAAGATGTCCTGGCCTCCCGGAACTGACACATTCACAAGGTATTCATGGAGCACCTCGCTTGAGCTTACCTGTTCTAGGCCCTGTGAACACAGCAGGTAACAAAACAGCAAAATCTCAGCCATCTTGGGGACAATAAACAAAATAAATCCGGCCGGGCGCGGTGGCTCAAGCCTGTAATCCCAGCACTTTGGGAGGCCGAGACGGGCGGATCACGAGGTCAGGAGATCGAGACCATCCTGGCTAAAATGGTGAAACCCCGTCTCTACTAAAAAATACAAAAAACTAGCCGGGTGAGGCGGCGGGCGCCTGTAGTCCCAGCTACTCGGGAGGCTGAGGCAGGAGAATGGCCTGAATCCGGGAGGCGGAGCTTGCAGTGAGCTGAGATCCGGCCACTGTACTCCAGCCTGGGCAACAGAGCAAGACTCCGTCTCAAAAAAAAAAAAAAAAAAAAAATCCATGATTATAAAATCATTTAGTATGGTATAATTATGTTTTTTGTTAGAAGTGGTAGGGGCTTTTCCATCGGGTGGTAGTGACTTGGGCCAACACGTAACCCCTGATTTCTTGTCCATATAGTCTGGGAAGGAGGATAGGGAATAGGGTGGAGATTACAATTTTAAATAGAATGGTTAGAGTTGCATGCAGTGGCTCGTGCCTGTAATCCCAGCACTTTGGGAGGCTGATGCCAGAGAATCAGTTGAGCCCAGTAATTTGAGGCTGCAATGAGCTATGATGACACCATTGCATTCCAGCCTGGGCAAGAGAGAGACCCTGTCTCTTTTTTTTTTTCCGAGATAGGGTCTTGCTCTGTTGCCCAGGCTGGAGTGCAGTCGTATGATCTTGGCTCACTGCAGCCTCCGCCTCCCAGGTTCAAGCGATTCTCATGCCTTAGCCTCCCGAATAGCTGGGACTATAGGTGTGTGCCACCACACCCAGCTAAGTTTTGTATTTTTAGTAGAGACGGGGTTTCACCATGTTTCTCAGTCTGGTCTTGAACTACTGACCTCAAGTGATCTGAACACCTTGGCCTCCCAAAGCGCTGGGATTACAGGCGTGAGCCACCATGCCTGGCCAACCCTGTCTCTTAAAAAAATAAAATGGAATCATACAAGATGTGACCTTTTGTGCCTGGTTTCTTTCACTTAGTGTAGTGTTTTTGAGATTCATCTAATGTTAGGGCATGTATCAGAACTTTACTCCTTTTATGACTGAATAATATTCCATTGTATAGATACTACAATTTATTTTACAAATGAAGTTGCTGAGGCTTTAGGACAGGGCCAACTAACTTACCCAAAACCTGGTTACCCAAGTTGTTTGGCAGCCAAGCCTGGACTCAAACCCAGATCTGCCTGATACCACAGTCTAACTTCCTCACCACGGCAACCCTGCAATACTCCATCACTCACTTCTTCAACTCCAGCACATTCCTAACCTCCCAGCTTAACAACACACAGCCTCGGGTCATTCCTGTAGCTGTGTTTGTGGATGGCTGGCTTCCTGAGGACAGGCCCATGACCCACCCTTCTCTCTTCCCCTCAGCACACACTGAACACAGAAGAGGTGCACAGGGAATACGTGTCGCTGGTCACTTGACCTCTCCACATCTGATCTGATTATAAATCAGCACAAGTAGAGGACTGCTTGGGTGAATTACGGTACATCCATAAGACAGAATGCCGTGCAACTATTAAAAAATGTGTTGTGGCCAAGCACGGTGCTCCACGCCTGTAATCCTAGCACTTTGGGAGGCAAGGTGGGCAGATGGATTGTGGCCAGGAGTTCCAGACCAGCCTGGGCAACACAGAGAAACCCCATCTCTACAAAAAGTCCAGAAACGTAGCCAGGCGTGGTGGTGTGTACCTGTAGTCCCAGCTACTCAGGAGGCTGAGGCGGGAGGATCACTGGAGCCCAGAAAGTCAAGGCTGCAGTGAGCCAAGATCAAGCCACTGTACTCCAGCCTAAACATCAAAGTGAGACCCTGTCTCAAAAAAAAATTAATTAATTAAAATTGTGTTGTGAAATAACACTGATTGTCACGGGATAATGATATATTGCTGAGAGGGGAGCAAGCTACACAATAAAACAATATGGAAAAGATACAGTTTCTTTTGTCTCTCTCTTTTTTTTTAGACAGAGTCTTGCTTTGTCACCCAGACTATATTGTAGTGGCACGATCTTGGCTCACTGCAACCTCTGCCTCCTGGGTTCAAGTGATTCTCCTGCCTCAGCCTCCCAAATAGCTGAGATTACAGGTGTGTGTCAATATGCCCGGCGAATTTTTGTATTTTCAGTAGAGACGGGATTTTACAATGTTGGCCAGGCTGGTCTGAAACTCCTGAGCTCAGGTGATCCATCTGCCTCAGACTCCCAAAGTGTGGGGATTACAGGCGTGAGCCACCACACCCGGCCAAGATACCATTTTCTTTTTCTTTCTTTCTTTTTTTTTTTTTTTTTGAGACGGAGTCTTACTCTGTTGCCCAGGCTGGAGTGCAGTGGCTCAATTTCGGCTCACTGCATTCTCCACCTCCTGGGTTCAAGCGATTCTCCTGCCTCCCGAGTAGCTGGGATTACAGGCATGTGCCACCACCCCTGGCTAATTTTTTTTTTTTTTTTTTTTTTTTGAGACGGAGTCTCCCTCTGTCGCCCAGGCTGGTGTGCAGTGGCGCGATCTCAGCTCACTGCAACCTGTGCCTCCTGGGTTCAAGCGATTCTTCTGCTCGGCCTCCTGAGTAGCTGGGATGACAGGCGCTCACCACCACGCCTGGCTATTTTGTTTGTATTTTTAGTAGAGACGGGGTTTCACCATGTTGGTCAGGCTGGTCTCAAACTCCTGACCTCGTGATCTGCCCACCTTGGCCTCCCAAAGTGTTGGGATTACAGGCGTAAGCCACTGTGCTCAGCCTTTTTTTTTTTTAGACAGAATTTTGCTCTGTTGCCCAGGCTGGAGTGCAATGGTGCAATCTCAGCTCACTACAGCCTCCGCCTCCCAGGTTCAAGCGATTCTCCTGCCTCAGCCTCCTGAGTTGCTGAGATTATAGGCACCCGCCACCATGCCCGGCTAGTTTTTGTATTTTTAGTAGAGACAGGGTTTCACCATGTTGGCCAGGATAGTCTCAAACTCCTGACCTCAGATGATCCACCCACCTTGGCCTCCCAAAGAGCTGGGATTACAGGTAAAAGCCACCACACCCAGCGACTAATTTTTTTACTTTGTTTTGTAGAGATGGGGTCTCACCGTGTTGCCAGGCTGGTCTCAAACTCCTGGACCCAAGTGATCCACCCACCTCAGCCTCCCAAAGTGCTGGGATTACAGGCACTAGCCACTACGCCCGGCCCCCATTTTCTTAAATTAAAAAGACACATGCATGTACATACTCACAGAAAAATTCTGGCGGGAGGAAGCATTTTCCAAAATATTAACTCTGCTTATTTTTAGATAATGAGATTACAGGTTTTACTCACTTATTAAATTTTGGGAGGAAATACTCCCTTTTTTTTTTTTTTTTTTTTTTTTTTTACACACAGTTTTGCTCTTGTTGTCCAAGCTGGAGTGCAGTGGTGCCATCTCAGTTCACTGCAACCTCCACCTTCCGGGTTCAAGCGATTCTGCTGCCTCAGCCTCCTGAGTAGCTGGGATTACAGGCACCTGCCACCACGCCTGGCAAATTTTTTGTATGGTTAGTAGAGATGGGGTTTCACCATGTTGGCCAGGCTGGTCTCAAACTCCTGACCTTGTGATCTGCCCGCCTTGGCCTCCCAAAGTGCTGGGATTACAGGTGTGAGCCACCACACCTGGCTAAGCATTATTTTAAAAATCCCTCGGTCAGATGAATTCACCCCCTCAAAGAAGCTGCTCAAAGTTAGGGCACTCGCTGCCACATCCCCACTGCCCATGAGGACCCCCTTAATGGTTTTCAAAGCTCTTCCCATGCCTATTTGAATCCTTGGTGTTTGCTGTCCCTAGGGCTCTGACACTGGGTACAGGACCAGAGAACCCATCTTTCTCTGATGGAAGGCCAGGCTGCCATAGTTTCCAGGTGGGGCGCGAGGCCGGGGAGGGACTGATATCCAGCGCAGATCTGGTGGGTCGCCTGGGCGAGTGGGACTTTGGGTCAAGTATGGGCCCTTCCATCAGCTTGCAGTGGCTTGGGCCAACACTGAATCCCGATTTCTCACCCATATAGTGAAAGCACTGGACTGCTAGTTTCCTTCTAACTCCGTGACTCAAACCCTTAACCTAGCTATCACTGGGAAGAGGAATAATTACAGACAAAGGGTCTTTGCTTGGTCAAACTTTAGTCAGGCTTCTGAAACACCTTCTAGGCCCATCTGTGCACTTCCTTGTAAAATCCTGTCAATTTAGCAAGAACCCCAACTCCTTCTATCTAGCCACCCTCAATATCCTATCTGGTTCCTCGTCTTCCACCACCCTCCGGGTGATGTCTGTTCACCCTGGCCTGTCTTCAGCAAGAATCTCTTAGTTAGGTTTAGCCGGAATCACCCTTACTTTGATGTTTCCTATTAGTAATTTTCCATCCACTGACCCCACCCTGCTCCTTGACTACAAATACCCACCTGCCCATGCTGTGTTTGGAGTTGAGCCCAGCATTTCTCTCCCACTACAAGACCTGATGCCATGGGCTCTATACCTATCACGAGGGTCCTAAATGAAGTCTTCCTTGCTGTGCTTTAACAGTTATCACTTGGCCGGGCACGGTGACTCATACCTGTAATCCCAGTACTTTGGGAGGCCGAGATGGGCAGATCATCTGAAGTCAGGAGTTCGAGACCAGGCTGACCAACATGGCGAAACTCCGTCTCTACTAAAAATACAAAAAATTAGCCAGGCATGGTGGTGGGCACCTGTAATCCCAGCTACTCCAGAGGCTGAGGCAGGAGAATTGCTTGAATCTGGCAGATGGAGGCTACAGTGAGCTGAGATCATAGCATTGCACCCCAGCCTGGGCAACAAGAGCGAAATTCCGTCTCAAACAACAACAACAACGTAATACTGAGTCATTTTTTTCTTTAACATGACCCAGCACAGCCACTTTCTGGGACACGGCCTCTCTGCCCTTTCCCAGGTGTGCCTGGGAGACTCCTGCCTGAGTGAGCTCATCATGCCTGTGTGCTGTGCCCTCAACCACTCAAGGTTCCTGAAGGTGCCTCCTCGCTGGTAAATAAACTGGGGTGCATTGATTCAAAGGAAACCCAGACCCCAACAGAAAAGAATCTGTGGCTCTAAATAGCATAGAAAGAGGTCCCTCAAGATGTTGTGAAATGGAAAAAGCAAACTGCCCAACAGGATGTATACTAAAAGCACATCTGTATGATTTTAAAAAGGATCTATACTGACTATATATGTATATGTTTGCATATGTATAGAAAAAAATATCAGGGAAGGACACATAAGAAACCCAATTCTGGGTTTGTAATCTCAACACCTTGGGAGGCCAAGGTGTGAGGATCCCTTGAGCCCAAGAGTTCAAGACCAGCCTAGGCAACATTGGGAGATCCTGTCTCTACAAAAAAAAAAAAAAAAAAAAATTTATTAGCTAGGTGTGGTGGCACAGCCCTGTAGTCCTAGCTACTGGGGAGGCTGAGGCAGGAGGATTGCTTGAGCCTGGGAGGTTGAGGCAGCAGTGAGCCACGATCATGCCTGGGTGACAGAACCAGACCTTGCCTTGAAAAATAAATAAATAAATAAATAAATAAATAAATAAATAAATAAGTAGAAACTAAATCCTGGGAAGTGGGACTGGGAAGTTAGGGTAGGGAAGAGGAATTTTACTTTTCACCCTTATACCTTTCAGTGCTGTGTTAATCTTTTATTTTATTTTTTTCCACAAATATGTATTATTTTGGGATAATTAAAAAGTAAGGCCGGGAGTGGTGGCTCACGCCTGTAATCCCAGCACTTCGGGAGGTGGAGGCTGGCGGATCACAGGTCAGGTGGTCGAGACCATCTTGGCTAACACGGTGAAACCCCGTCTCTACTAAAAATACAAAAAAAGTTAGCCGGGCGAGGTGGCGGGCACCTGTAGTCCCGGCTACTCGGGAGGCTGAGGCAGGAGAATGGCGTGAACCCAGGAGGCAGAGCTTGCAGTGAGCCGAGATCGCACCACTGTACTCCAGCCTGGGCGACAGAGCGAAACTCTGTCTCAAAAAAAAAAAATAATAATAATAATAAAATAAAAAAGTAAATATATTATTAGAAAAGAAGTTAATAAGAAATAAAGGATTTTTTTTTTTTTTTTTTTTTTTGAGACGGAGT